>NW_027506660.1:0-45714 GCF_021521415.1 Bidens hawaiensis
TACACAAAGTTATATAACCTACACTTGTTTTTGAGCGATAAAATGTACAACATACAAAAGCATACAACATATCCTACACATGCGTAGGTTGTATGTTTTTTTATTCTTTAAACAACTGTAAGTTATATGTTTTTGTGTAGGTTGTATATTTTTTATTGATATTTAATGCAAACATGTGTAAGATAGTTTTTTGTATTATTCATCACAATGTAACTACGTGTTGATGGATATTGATATGTTGAGTTTGAAGAAATTGGTTTTGAATAAAAAGAAATTAATGTATGAATAAATTGTATTTGTGTAAGATAAATTTTTCATGTGTAGGTTACGTGTTTTTCGTATGTAGGTTATATGTTTTCGTGTGCCTGTGTATTTCATTGATGATAAATTTTGTGTGTACGTTTTATGTTATTCGTGTGTAGTTTATATGTTGTCTTATTGTAAGGCCTCGTTACCGGTGCCTCACATTGGACGTTGGATTTACTCATAAACACAGTTCTGGAAATCAGAGTTAATTAAAACATTCGCGGAACATTAAAACATTCATAAAACATTACATACTTCTCCATAACTTTGTCATTTTAAAACATATTGTCTTTCAAATCAAATATAAATACTAAGACGTCTTAAGTCTTCTGATGCCAGACTCTTATTCTTCTGCCATGTGCCTTCGATCAAGCCAGCTATCTCATTCTACTCACCTACGTGCATACAAAAAGTCAGCTACGCTGAGTGAGTTCTAGTTAATCAAGTAATATACAATACTTTCACCTACTTATACATACGCATCCGAAGATACATATTATATTCTTAACCTGCTCATCTTTCTTTCGTACACATATAAATATATACATTCTTTCTTTCATTCTTTCTTTTATTCTCTCTTTACATACTTTGCATCTATCAAAACTTTACATACTTATACGTTTTAAAGAACATCACGCCCTACTGCCTCGAGTATTAATAGGGCTCAGTCCCTTTTTCTGCCTTGAGTATTATTAGGGCTTAGTCCCTTTATGCCTTGAGTATTATTAGGGCTCGGTCCCTTTCTGCCTTGAGTATTATTAGGGCTCAGTCCCTTTCTGCCTTGAGTATTATTAGGGCTCAGTCCCTTTCTTCTGTACCTGTCTATCTCTTACGTTCATTCATAACATATGTACATATCATTCATACATTATACACAACATTATATCCATAATCATAACTTGCCAATACGTGCAATATCCGAAGATCGTTCACGCACCGACAACAATCATTCACATATTTCACATAATACATATATGGCATACACTTATCTCTAAGGATAAGGGTATTAACTAATCACATCGAGTATGCACACATCCCCGAAAACATAACAAGGAATGGGGCTAGAACTCACCTGAATGCGTTACGTTCACCGTTAATAGTTATTCCTCTCTTGAGTTGTGCGCGGCTAACTGTATAATGATTACATGTATTAATTAACTATTGCTACTCATATCGTATTTCTATCTTTATATAACCCACAACGAACGGGGTCCGAGCGACAGCCCCTAGCGGGGGTCCAAGGGGCAGAGCCCCTGGCTAGGGTTAAGCTGCCAGGTCAGCTTTGAAAGATTTTATTTTTATTATCTGTCTTAAAACATTTTCCATTAGGATTTTAATTTATTTTCTAATTCACTAACTTATAAAGTTCGAGGGTTTCTTTGTAATTAAACCGTTTTCTCAAGTCCAGGGACTGTTCTGTCATTCTATCAAACTTCTAGTTCGTTACTTGGTTCTTAACGAATTGGGTTATCATAAAGAACTGGTCCTTATAACGATTTAGACCTCTAACGAACTGGTCCTTTGACGAATCAGTCCATATAATGAACCAGTCCATGTAGCGATTTGGACCTTCTAATTTGTTATCTCTTTTAACGAATGGTCAAATCGAACTGGGAGTTAGTTCGTTATCTTATCCTTAACTAATTTGAACACGAACCAGGTCTAGTTCGTTAGGATTCTTTTAACGAATCATCAGTTGAATTACCCATAGTTCGTCTGATGAATTAGGTTAGACGTTGTCGGAAACATTCTCTGTTAACGAATTAGGGCTAGGTCAGAGAATGTCAGAAACATTCTCTGACATTCCCTTTTCCTCGTACACCTTTCCGGCTTTGTCGCTGGAAAAACGAGTTTTGACTCGTTTTTCACCGTTTTTCGCGCCGTTCGATCCAGATCTGAGCTAGGGTAATCCCTAAGCTCAACTTAGTTTCGGTTTATACCCAATTCCATCCGGATCTCGTGACTTAAACGGTTTAACGGTGTCGGCTCATCGTTTCGTGACCATATCTAACGGGTTTAAGTTCATACAACATCATACTATTATTACCTCGGGTCGGTGTTCGGTTTCCTTCTCGATTTTGGCTAAGATAAGGAGAGAGAGAGAGAGAGAGAGAGAGCTTAAGTGTGTGTTTTGGTGGTGTATGGAATATGTGTGATATGGATGATTAATGGGTAATTATGACTTATATAATTATGGATCATGGGCTTAAGCCCATGGTCTTTCCTTCTTTCTTTTATAACCCAAGTTCATAACCCATATCCATATAACCCAACACTAGCCCGACTCATAATAACTCGTATTTTCATTTATTAATCGAAACTAGAAACCGGGATGTTACAAGTCTTCCCTCCTTAAAGGGGTTTCGTCCCCGAAACCTATTACATAAATAAATTCGGGTAGAACTTACGCATCTCATCCTCAGCTTCCCATGTAGCGTCTGATCCTTTGCGATGCTTCCATATCACTTTCACTAATGGGATAACTTTATGACGAAGCTGTTTTTCCTTGCGGTCAATGATCTCTACAGGCTGTTCAATGTAGTTCAACCTCAGTATCCATCAATGGTACATGAGACGTGTCATCAGCTAGACATTTTCTCAGATGAGAAACATGGAAGGTCGAATAAATTCACTCTAACTCATCGGGTAAATCCAGCTTATAGGCAACTTTACCCACACGATCTAAAATCTTAAACGGTCCAATGTACATTGGACTCAACTTTCCTCTCATTCTGAAACGAATGTTTCCTTTCCATGGCGAGACCTTGAGCATCACATTGTCTCCAACGTTAAACTCAAAGACTTCTGTCTGTCTTGAGCAGCTTTCATCCTAGCCTTAATCTGATCAAACTTTGTAGAAGTTTCTTGCACAAGTTCTAAGCTTCCCATCTCTTTCTGACCAATTTCTCCCCAACACACGGGAGTTCTACAACGTCTACCGTAAATCATTTCGAATGGCGGCATTCCAATACTTTAATGGTAGCTTTTGTTATAGGAGAACTCTGCCAGATGCAGATGATCATCCCAACTTCCTCCGAAGTCTAAAACAAAAGCACGTAGCATATCCTTCAGGGTTTGGATAGTCCTTTCAGACTGTCCATCTGTTTGAGGATGATACGCCGTACTGATGTTCAATCTTGTTCCCATGGCTTCATGGAACTTCTTCCAAAACCTCGAAGTAAATCGGGTATCTATCGGACACGATCGAAAAAGGTACACCATGCTTAGATACAACCTCTTTGATGAAAAAACTTGCTAGCATTTCTAACGAGATAGCCTCTCGTATCGGCAGAAAGTGAGCACTTTTGGTTAAATGGTCCACAATCACCCAGATGGTATCATGATGCTTAGCTGTTCGAGGTAGCTTAGTTATGAAATCCATAGTGATGTCTTCCTATTTCCATTCAGGTATCTCAAGAGGTTGCATCTTCCCATAAGGCTTCTGGTGTTCGGCTTTGACTTGTAAACAAGTTAAGCACTTGCTAACATAGTCCACCACATCATTTTTCATTCCTGGCCACCAGTAATATCTTTTCAAATCTTGGTACATCTTCATAGCTCCTAGATGAATCGAATATCTTGACTTATGAGCTTCATCTAAGATTCGACCTCTAAGATCTCCATGACGTGGGATCCACATACGGTCAAACCTCGTCTTAACACCATGAGTGTTTTCCATCAACTCGTCCTTCTGACCGAAAATCCTTTCTTTCTTCACTAGCCCTTCATCTACCAGCACTTCTGACTGTACTTCGATGATTTCTTCAAACAGACTTGAATTCATAATCAACTAGTATGACTTCACTGTTTCAATGACTTCCTTGTTCTTACAACTTAACGTGTCGGCGACTACATTAGCTTTACCAGGGTAGTACTTAATACTGCATTCGTAATCCTTTATCAACTCTAACCATCTCCTCTGCCTCATGTTTAGCTCTTTCTGCTCGAAGAAGTACTTTAAACTTTTATGATCCGTGTAGATGGTACACTTAGTACCGTATAGATAGTGTCTAAATCTTGAGAGCATGCACTACCGCTGCTAGCTCTAAATCATGCGTCAGATAAGTACTCTCATGGACTTTCAACTGTCTAGACGTGTACGCTATCACTTTTCCTCGTTGCATTAGCACGCAACCTAACCCACGATGCGAAGCATCAGTACAAACAACCAAGTCCTCGTCACCATCGGGTAAAGTAAGGATTGGAGCTTGCGTGAGTCTCTTCTTTAACTCCTGAAAAGCCTCTTCTTGAAAATTACCCCAACTGAATACTATCGACTTTCGGGTCATACCTGTCACCGGTGCGGCTATCTTGGAGAAACCTTCGATGAATCTCCTATAGTAGCCAGCTAATCCTAGGAAGCTTCGTATATCAGTCGGATTCTGCGGAGTTTTCCAATTTGTTATCGCCTCAATCTTAGCTGAATCCACGGTAATCCCTTCAGGATTTATCGCGTGACCTAAAAATTGCACTTCTCGCAACCAGAATGCACATTTCGAAAACTTAGCATACAATTTCTCTTTCTTCAGAGTCTCCAATACCTCTCTTAGATGCTCGGCATGATTAGACTCGTTTTTTGAATAAATCAATATATCATCGATGAAGACGATAACTGACTTATCCAACATTGGCCGACACACCCTATTCATCATGTCCATAAATGCCGCGGGAGCATTCGTTAGACAGAATGACATCACGAGGAACTCGTTGTGTCCATACCGCGTCCGAAACGCTGTCTTAGGGATGCCTGCCTCTTTCACTTTCAATTGATGATAGCCTGATCTAAGATCTATTCGTGAGAACCAACTTGAACCTTGCAGTTGGTCGAACAGATTATCAATCCTTGGCAAAGGGTATTTATTCTTTATCGTAAGCTTGTTCAACTCGCGATAGTCTATGTACATTCTCATACTTCCATCCTTCTTCTTCACAAATAATACCGGTGCGCCCCACAGAGAAACACTCGGCCTTATAAAACCTTTTTCGAGGAGTTCTTGTAGCTGGGACATCAATTCCTTCATCTCGGACGGTGCTAGACGGTAAGGCGCTTTCGCGACGGGTTGGGCTCCTGGTACTAAATATATCTGGAATTCTATTTCTCGTTCCGGTGGCAACCCCGGAAGATCCTCAGGGAATACTTCTGGGTATTTGCGCACAATAGGAGCATCTTTCACTTCCTTTGTCTCGGCCGTAGCGTTGACAACATACGGTAGGTAGGCACTGCATCCTCGCCTTAACAATTCCTCGACTTTTATCATCGAAATGACATTAAGCCCAGAACTTTCCTTATCACCATAAATCGTCACTACACTACCATCCAAGGACTTTAACCTTATTATCCTACTCTTACACACTATCTGAGCTTCATACTCAGACAACCAATCCATTCCCAAAACCACATCGAACCCTCCTAAGGTCATAATGTACAAAGTAACAGAAAACTCATGTCCCTCTAACTCTATCTTACAGTCCTTAACCATTTTCATTATTTTAACAGAAGTGTCGCTAGCGGTTTCTACTATAAAAGTTTCAGACACTCGACAGCATTTCATTTTAGCTAATTTACTAAATGGTGCAGCTACGACACTTTTGTTTGCACCCGAATCAAATAATACTGAAGCAGAAATACTGTTTACTAAAAACGTACCAGTCATAACATCTGGAATCTGCTTGGCTTGTTCTTGAGTCAGCATGTAGGCTCTGATTCTCGGCCTTTTTTGATCAGCATTATTCTTTCCGCTTCCCCAACTCCCCTATCAGTGCATTCCTTAGCAAAGTGGCACGGCTTACCGCACTTGTAACATGCGGGTTTTGCAGTACAGTCTGGAGCATAATGTCCCACTTTTCCACACTTGTAGCAAGCGTTCGCACCAAACATGCACTCACCAGCTTGGCTCTTCCCACACTTATGACAAACGTCTAAACCCTTACCCCATCTGCACTCACCTCTAAACATCTTTCCACTTGCACGATCTCTTCTCCCACACTTTCTGCTTCTTATCCTTGGAGTTCCATAACTGAGTATCGGGATGTTTGACATGATTGACCCACTTCTTATCTTTCTTATCTTCTTCTACCACAACATCATCCGTAGCCAGGTCCGCATAAACCATCTCTGCGAGCTCGACAATAGAGTCAAAGGTAGTAGGTTTACTCGTCCTGACTAGCGTGCGGACTCTCTGTGGCAATCCCCTCACATAGCACTTGATCCTTTTTTTTCTCAGTGTTAACCATATCAGGTACCAACCTAGACATTCGGTTGAACTCGGTGGTATACTCACGATGTGTCATCGTTCCAGCTTTCAAGTTCAGAAACTTCATCTCCGCCCTTTCAACTTCTGTGTCGGCCCAGAACCTTTTCATAACCAGTTCTTTCAAATCCTCCTACTTCAATGCCTTAATTTCCTCTGGACTCTTTCTCTGTTCCACACTTTCCCACCAATAAATCACCTCATCACCAAATGACTGGGTGGCGTAACCGACAGCTTGGTCGAGACGACACTCGCTGATTCGGATAATTTTATCCATGGCGGTTATCCATTGTAGAGTAGCGATGGCGTTTCCTAAACCAGTTAGCTTCGGCGGGTCACAACCTTTAAAGGACTTATAGTTGCACCCACCTCGGCCTCTTTTCCCGTCATCGGCATTCACAGACTTAACCTCACTCGAGGCCTCTCTTTCTTCTTCATCATCTTTCTTACCACCTCCTCCCGCTCCTTCAGCAGTTCTTTCACGGCCTCCAGCAGACCCCTCTGGGTTCAAGTTCTTCACAGCAGTGGCTACAGCTTGAATAATAGCTGCTTGAATTAAGGGATCGAGTTGAACTCCTTCATTGGTGTTAGGGTTTCTTCCAGCTGCGCTTCCTTCATCTCCGATGTTGGAAGTTGTTTCTACCGAAGGTTGTTGGACACGACGAGGCCTTCGACGACGTCCAGTGTGGCCTCCTGCCCCAACAACTGCCCTAGATCCAACCATCGTATTCTGGAAAGGAAAACACAAACGTCATCACTCAAGGAATTATTTAGTACATGGATAGTAAGGCTAACAGGTAGTAACAATGGACAGTTGTGATTAGCTGATCACGTTACTTTCCGTGTCCTATACACTTCCCCTGATGAGTCTATTTGAGCTGGTTCTACTTCTAAACAATCAATCAATCAAAACAATCCATTAATCCTATCCCTAACATTCACATATCTTTTCTTTAGCAATTTAGCTAACATTAACATACATTATTTTACCATACAGTTTACCTTTACTGAGCTTGCTTGAGTGACACATGACTATCTTGAACTGGCATCGTATTTCTTTTCTTACGTATATCCCATTCCCTGTTCGAGTCTAAGCGTGTAGGATGCTTAAATCACTCGAACTTTGCTCTGATACCAACTTGTAAGGCCCCGTTACCGGTGCCTCACATTGGACGTTGAATTTACTCATAAACACAGTTCTGAAAATCAGAGTTAACTAAAACATTCATAAAACATTACATATAAATCCATAACTTTGTCATTTTAAAACATATTGTCTTTCAAATCAAATATAAATACTAAGACGTCTTAAGTCTTCTGATGCCAGACTCTTATTCTTCTGCCATGTGCCTTCGATCAAGCCAGCTATCTCATTCTACTCACCTACGTGCATACAAAAAGTCAGCTACGCTGAGTGAGTTCTAGTTAATCAGGTAATATACAATACTTTCACCTACTTATACATACGCATCCGAAGATACATATTATATTCTTAACCTGCTCATCTTTCTTTCGTACACATATAAATATATACATTCTTTCTTTCATTCTTTCTTTTATTCTCTCTTTACATACTTTGCATCTATCAATACTTTACATACTTATACGTTTTAAAGAGCATCACGCCCTACTGCCTCGAGTATTATTAGGGTTCGGTTCCTTTTTCTGCCTTGAGTATTATTAGCGCTCAGTCCCTTTCTGCCTTGAGTAATATTAGGGCTCAGTCCCTTTCTACCTTGAGTATTATTAGGGCTCAGTCCCTTTCTGCCTTGAGTATTATTAGGGCTCAGTCCCTTTCTTCTGTACATGGCTATCTCTTACGTTCATTCATAACATGCGTACATATCATTCATACATTATACACAACATTATATCTATAATCATAACTTGCCAATACGTTCAATATCCGAAGATCGTTCACGCACTGACATCAATCATTCACATCTTTCACATAATACATACATGGCATACACTTATCTCTTAGGATAGGGGTATTAACTAATCACATCGAGTATGCACACAACCCCGAAAACATAACAAGGAATGGGGTTAGAACTCACCTGAATGCGGTTACGTTCACCGTTAATAGTTATTCCTTTCTTGAGTTGTGAGCGGCTAACTGTATAATGATTACATGTATTAATTAACTATTGCTACTCATATCGTATTTCTATCTTTATATAACCCACAACGAACGGAGGTCCGGCGGCAGCCCCTAGAGGGGTCCAAGGGGCAGAGCCCCTGGCTGGGGTTAAGCTGCCAGGTCAGCTTGGAAAAACTTTATTTTTATTATCTGTCTTAACACATTTTCCATTAGGATTTTAATTTATTTTCTAATTCACTAACTTATAAAGCTCGAGGGTTTCTTTGTTATTAAACCGTTTTCTCAAGTCCAGGGACTGTTATGTCATTCTATCAAACTTCTAGTTTGTTACTTGGTTCTTAACGAATTGGGTTATCTTAACGAATTGGTCGTTATAACGATTTGGAACCTCTAACGAACTGGTCCTTTGACGAATCAGTCCATAAACGAACCAGTCCATGTAGCGAATTGGACCTTCGAATTTGTTATCTCTTTTAACGAATGGTCAAAGCGAACTGGGAGTTAGTTCGTTATCTTATCCATAACGAATTTGAACATGAACCAGGTCTAGTTCGTTAGGCTTCCTTTAACGAATCATCAGACAAATTACCCCTAGTTCTTTAACTCTCCGTTAACGAATTAGGGCTAGGTCAGAGAATGTCAGATTCTCTGACATTCCCTGTTCCTCGTACACCTTTCGGCGCCGCCTTTCCGGAGTTGTCGCCGGAAAAACGAGGTTCACCGTTTTTCGCCCCGTTCGATCCAGATCTGAACTAGGGTAATCCCTAAGCTCATCTTAGGTTCGGTTTATACCCGATTCCATCCAGATCTCGTGACTTAAATGGTTTAACGGTGACGGCTCATCGTTTCGTGACCATATCTAATGGGTTTAAGTTCATACAACATCATACTGTTATTACCTCGGGTCGGTGTTCGGTTTCCTTCTTGATTTCGGCTAAGATAAGGAGAGAATTAGAGAGAGAGATTAAGTTTGTGTTTTGGTGGTGTATGGAATATGTGTGAAATGGATGATTAATGGGTAATTATGACTTATATAATTATAGATCATGGGCTTAAGCCAATGGTCTTTCCTTCTTTCTTTTATAACCCATATCCATATAACCAAACACTAGCCCGATTCATATTAATTCGTATTGTCATTTATTAATCGAAACTAGTAACCGGGATGTAAGACTTATTCTTAGAACAAGTGTAGATTATACGTTTTTGTGTAGGTTGTATGTTTTTTGTTGATTTTTAATGCAAACACATGTAAAATAGTATTTTGGTCAATGTAAGTATGTTTGGATGGATATTAATATATTGAGTTGGAAGAAATTAGTTTTGGATAGAAAGAAATTTTAGTATATGAATAAATTATACCTGTGTAGGATAAAAATTCAAGACACAAAAAATAAGTTATAAAAGTAAATGAGTTCTTAATATTTTTCAGTTATAATAATTTAATTAGTTATATTAATTAAGTAGATAAGTATTATGGTTTATTTGTTATATTAATTGAATAAAGAGAATGATTAATACTTTCTTTGTTTAGCTGTAAGCATTTAAAACTTTAAACAAAACTAGTGGCTCATATTCATTTCTCGAATTTCTTGCAGTAATATCATTTCTCTCTTGAACTATCCCACACACACACATATATATATATATATATATATATACATATACATATACACACTAGTAGGTACCCGCGCGATGCAGCGAAGAAGCTAATTTAAAACGTGACGCTCATTTTTAGTTAGTTTGTCAATAATCTCATGATACATTCTATTTGTGGAAATGCATATCTATAAATTCTGCAATTTGTAATTGACAAAACGTGTTCTTATGTCAAACCCAGCTGAACTATTTTAACTCAAACTCAATATCTAACCGTCTTACCTTTTCACGTTGAGCAAAGATGATTGTGCACTTCAAAGAATCTCCGTTACAGAACCGTACATGAGATTTTCATCTCATACGGCTCCTCCCTTATGTGCATAATGATAAAATGATAAAATAAAGAAATCGAAATGATAAATTGGAAAGCCTGTTCCTAAGGGGCCTAAAGAATTCCTAATTGGAATTAGGGGGGTCAAATCAAGACGCTCTAAGAAGAAATATTTGAATATCAATCTCAATTTTAGCCTTAAACATGTCATCTTTTAATGACAACTAATTTAACCATTCATGAACACAATAACCACATAAGCAGGAGGATTAATGTCTAAAAACATGTTGGATAGCTAATAACTATTTTGAGTTACACTAAAAACATGTTGAACGATGTAGGACAGCCCGGGGTGGGTAGTGGTGGAACTTGCTCATGGTAGACAAAACGCTCGATCAGACTTGGGTACCAACTCCAGTTACCGTTGTGTTCGTACACGTATCTAGATGGGCGGTGCCTCTTCGGTGCGGGGGCTGCTAGTGTTGGGACTGCTCGAGGTGGTAACGGGTTGGAAGCTGCGGCTCCTTTCCTGGGGCGTGGGAAACCGGGTCCGATGATGATGATGGCGTTGACATCCCTACAGGATAAGTCGTGTATGGTTTACGCGCGTATGAGTGAATGAGGTAAAGAGATAAAGAAAATGAATAACTAAATATATAATATATATTTATATATGCAGTGTGTAAGATCATAACTAATGGGTCATTGCGGTTATAGTCTAGTATGAATGCAATTCTAGTTCGCTATAACCAATGGCTCTGATACCAATCTGTCACACCCTCAAAATCCACTAACGGAGATTTACCGTCAGAGGGTGTGAACTAACAGTATCGGAATCATTAGTTATATCAAACACCACATTTAAAGTTTTCAAAAACAACCAAGACAAACAAGTCTTAAGTAAAAATGCGAAAGCGTAAATTGTAAAGCAAATAGTTGCACCACACAGGACGACTTAAAACACAATTATCATGATAAAGTTAAAAAGAAATTTAAAGCATAAGAGTTCAGTGAATGCATGTCCTATACCGCTCGCCCGCCTCGGCTACCTGAGATAAACATACTAAAAGTGTCAACAGGGTTGGTGAGTTCACAGTTTTACATAAATTACGCGTTGCATTTTAGCGTTACCAGATAGTGTTAAGTCAATTATATACCAATAGGTAGCTAACCTATCAAGCATGTATCACTAAGTGTTTGACACCGAACTGCCTGTTTATACGTTTGCATTGCCACCATGTTAACCACGACCATGGTAATTTGTTAGCCAAAATTACACCCACTCGACCTACAATCAAGTTTAGAGTTGGGCGGGGTTTGTCAAACCCATTAGTACTACTCAAAGGTGACTCGCTATTATCCAAATGTTAACCGCTTCGATGTTCAGAAGGACTTAGTTGGTTTGTTGCCACTTAGCCTTTCAAGTGATATACAATGAGTAACAAAATCTAAATCGTTGGAGTATGTTATCTCCCCTTAATAAAAACGTTAAAAGAGTAAAAGGGGCCGTGAAACTCACTGTTTGTGAAGTTAACAAAAGGATCCAAGAAAAGCGTGTATCATAGAAATCCTCACTAGTGCTCTAAAAACAAGAATGAGATTTCTAAGTGTTTGAACTACGAGTGAGTCTCTAGACTCGACACATAAAATTTATGCATGAGATGTGTTCGTTTGTGAAACAAGTGCGACTCGACAAACACGTTGGTGATAAGCTACATGTGTGAACAAGTATAGTATTAAGTGTTACCATGGTACATTACCAATAAATTATCTCCCACAAGGGAAAATATGTCAAACACATAGCAAACGTCGATCAATTAATCACTTTTCATGTTAACTCAAGGAATACAGCAGCTAAGTTACCGAGACATATTTTAACACATCAAGATTTCTCTATTTCATAAATCATAACATGTAAATAAAATCACCAAAAATCATCACAGAAGCACACGTGAGTTAGGTTTCTAATTTTTTTTTATTATATTTTTACTACATACGGTTTTCTCACAATGGTCAAAACAACACAGTAAGCACACAACATTCATTATCATGCGCAACAGAACGTTTATTTGCTATTCCTGTTACATGGTTAATCCAATTAACGCAAGGATAATTGGGTTAGATTCCTTACTCAAGTTATTAACTTCCAGAAGTGGAATCAACCCAATTGGTCTTGACTTTTGTGAGATCTACTAATTACAAAACAGCCTACAAGAAGGCTTCCTGAAACAGAGTCGCGCAACAGATTTGTAAATTAATAAAAACTAACTTTCACACGTCCAAAAGTTACAAACTCAGACTCTTTAGAAACTAGACTCGACCTACTATATCATAGAATCAATAATCACTTCCATACACATCATTAACATCAAGTTAAAGTCGTTTTAACATGCCATTATGAATCTGTCCAGCATCAGTTTCCATCAAAAACTCAACAAACTACTAATTTATGAACTATTAATCAAGCGTACAACCCTAGCTCATCAATAATTAACATATTTAACACCTAGGGTTTATGATCATCATGTTTAATCACGCAAACAAGTCAATGGAATGGATTAAGGGAGTGTTTAATTACCTAGTTAGTACTTTAACCCTTCAATCAAGCTTGTAATGTAGTGTATGTGTGTGTGTTGTTGATGTTCGGTCGATCCAAGGGGGACCGGGAGGGGGGGCTGCCGTCGCGAGTGGGAGAGGGAGAGTTAGGGTTTATGGCTAAGGTTGCTTATATATTAATTAAATAAATTACATGTTACAACTAGCACCCTGAACTTCTATTTTGTATAATTATAGCATAACTAGTTTATTTTCCTCATGATATGAGGTTGTACATGTAAGCAACCTATTACATATAAACGTAACACATAATTATATCAATTACTTATTTATAATATTTATTGTTTGTTCACCAACGGTTTGAGTTGACTCATGTGTGTTTTGGTGAAACTCCGAAAGACTACTTGTGTAATGATTGTCATGTGTCATTTAAACCCATTAAACATAATGAGACATGCGTTAACTGGATTGACACAGTTCGTGTGATCTTGAGTTTGAATTACCGGAGTTAACCTGAAATTGACGAGTGTCACAAAACTAAATCGATTCCAAGCACCTAGAGGTCGTTCAAGTTGTGTAATACACTCTCATATTCTTTAATTGTATAACCTACGTCGTTACAATGGTCAATTAATCCGTTTCTAGAACTAGGGACAGATTTAGATTGATATCATTTGGCATGCTTCCCTAGATCCAAAGTTGGAGTTTTTGGTGTCAAAAGATTCCCAGTTATGTCTAGTATATCATACTAAAATTTCATGAGCATTGGAGTGTTTTGATAGGTCAATTGATAAAAACCGAATTCTAGGGTTCTTGAATGTTGAAATCATTAATTGTTGTCATTCAGGTAATATTTGAAGGAATTGCCAACTCGATTGGATTGAGGGGTCTTATTTTAGTGTAAGAGCAGTAGGAAAATTATTTTTTTGGTTATAGGGTCTGGTTTAGTTGGTGATTCCTTAATCGGTTTGTAAGAGCGCGTAAAATCGGTTAATTGCTAATTAATGAGAAAAATGATGAGATTTCAAGTCCCAACAACTTGGGTGGTTAATTATTTATGGGAAGGCTGTAATAATGTCTAATGTTATCAAAATGGGGCTGGTTTGGTTGGTAGTTGGTTAATCGGTTCGTTAACGCACGAATTCAACACAATTAACGTAAAATAGGCCTAGTTTGGGAACCATTGGTTGTGATTATATTGGAAGGGAGTTTTGGGCAATTTAAGAACTCTGGAGGCTGATGTGGATGAATATGAACATTGGGTGAGGTCATGGGTCAATCCAATCCCGTTAGGACGTCACGTAGAGTAAGCGAGTCGTTGCGGTCTAGTTAGTGATTGTTGTGTGCTTTACTTGACAGGCTTGTGAATTGTGAGTGATTAGCTAGAGGATCCAATTGTGATATTTGTGTGATATATTTCAGGTGAGTTTCATGATGCCCCTTTTAAAATGTTTTACATTCTGGGCTAGCATACACACATTATGACGATTTTACCCTTTTGAAGCGTTTGGATGATACTACATAGTTTATGTTATATTTACTATCTATGCTTGGAAGTTTATGTGATTTATGATTTTTTTATTTGGATGTGTGTATGTGGCCACCACGAGGAAGTTTTTGTAAGCCGTGACCGGGTCAAAGAGATGTTATAAAATTCCTTAATTCCCCTGTTAGGAGTTAAGGTGGATGTATCCCGGGATAGTTTAACTGTCATTGGGGCGAATGAATGTTTAAAAATCCCCTAATAGTTTATCTATCCTTCGGGTGTTTATTCGGGTCCTTAACCTTGTGTTTTAGACTTCAGAGGATGTGATCCGTGTTAGGTGCTTAACTGAGGAAAATTATTTATTTAATTTGTTCATTTTTTATGTAAGTCGTATATTGAATGCATTGATCGTTCTTTGATAACTTTCAATTATAAAAACATGAAATCACTCAGTTCAAGCTGACTTTGTGTGTATGTTAGATTGATTTAAGGTTAAATGTGGATGGGATTCATTGCTTGGATGTGCTGAAGAATACCCGAGGTCCAAAGGCAGTTCTAGTCGAAGCTCTTTATCATCTTAATAATTAATACAGTCATAAACTAATTTTCTCGTCTTAATTACAATGTTTGGATGTTTTGTTAACTTTTCCGCTACAAGAATACTCTGTGTTGAATTTTTGAATTACATGAAGCTGGTTTATCTTTTAAATTTGAATTTGCTTGGAATGATCACCAACTGTACGACTCTTGGGTTCTTGGGGTCTTACAAGTTGGTATCAAGCCAGCGTTCGAGAGATCCGGGCACCCGTCGGTGCGAGGACTTGAACAATTACGAGAGGGACTAGAATTGGCAATCGCGGGTTGCTGCACTCCAAGTGGTAACCTTTCATTTTACGAGTATTAGAAGTTATGTTAAGTGTTTACAATTTTCTTTGAGTGGTGGGTAGAATGTTAATATGAATAGGATGGGCAGGTAAAGTAAACAACTAACCACACGTTCTCAATGTTATTAGCAGTTACCATTAATTTCCATATTGTAGACACTACTTGTGCTTAATTTTATTAAAGTTCTATCCTTGTAGGGATAAGGCATGGCTAACACTCGATCGACTACAAGGGGTGGTCCCAGCGGACGTGGTCGTAGCCTCGCGTTGAGGTTGAAAGGGAATATTTGTGTCCCGTGTGGGAAGAAACCACGGTTCGCGAAGAGGAGAATCTCGCCTTAGACCGTCGATGCGCGTGGCAATTGGGGACGAGGTCTACTAGGTTCTTCATAGCTCTATTCCCGAGATTGTTGCTGAGGTTGTTAAAGCCATGGAGGAGACGGTTTTGGCGAAGGGTTCTTGTCAGGGAGATAGGGCTAAAGGGGCCGAACGGAGGCCGAGTTGATCGAGTCGAGTGATGACGAGGGCAGGGTTCGAACTTCTAGAGCTACTGCAAGGGGTTGCTCATATGGGGATTTTAAGAAATTTGACCCCTACTTTTGATGGTACCAAGGATGCGTCCGCAACGCACCAAATGGGTGCGGGAGATGGAAGTATTTTGAAGATCAATAAGTGTAAAGGGTAGACATGGTTACCTTTGCTATAGCCTCGTTCCGTTTTGAGGCATTATGCTGGTGGGATAATTTGACTCAGGCCATGGGAGATAGGGTAGTGAGAAGGATGACTTGGGGGGATTGAAGCAGCTGGTTACCGATCAATTTTGTCCTTCGCATGATTTGGATAAAATTGAACAGAAATTCCTAACCTTGGAGGCGGGGGCCTTGACCCACCGGGAATATACCACCAAATTTAATCAAATGGCTCGATTGTGTCTGGATCTGGTTACTCCTGAGAGCAAGAGAATCAAGAAGTACATGAAAGGTCTTCCGATGGATAATCGGAGGGGAGTGATGACCACTGACATGAGCACCTTCCACTAGGTGGTTACCCTGGCCAGTACGTTATATGAGCAACGGGAGGTCGTGAAGCCGACCGAACCTAAAAATCCTTGGAATTCTAATGTTAACTCCAATGGCAAACGGTTTGGGGGCACTAGTTTTTCGTCGGTGGAAAAGAAAGCAAAGACCGAGGGAGACAATCCTAAGGTGGAAGTGAAGGACGATAAATGTAAGAAGTGTGGGAAAGGGCATAGGGGAGAGTGCAAGATGGGGTCTTCGGCTTGTTCCGTTGTGGGAAGACGGGACATTTTCACTATGGGTGTCCATCCTTGACGTGCTTTCGGTGTAAGGGGTCTGGGCATTTAGCATCTGGTTAACCTGAAGTGAAGGCGGAGAGTTTCGAGGGGGGTAATTCTTCTAAAGCAAAGGTGGATGACAAACTGAGAGCCAAGGCTAGGGCGTTCAATATTTCAATGAAGGAAGCAAAAGAGGACGCGAACGTTGTTTCAGGTACTCTAATTTTTACTTTTAAACATTTAAAACTTTGTCGATACATTCTTATTCTCCCGAAAAGATTTATTTTGCATGCTTGATTAGTTAAAAGTTAGTACACTACCTCTCAAGGTACCTTTTCACTTAATGAACTACATGCTTCGGTCCTATTCGACTCGGGTGCTAGTAGAAGTTTCGTTTCTACCACATTTTGTGCCACGTTAAATAAATCACCCGAGCGCATAGATGATGTGTTCGAAGTCGAAATTGCAATAGGGAATTCTGTTATCATGTCTAGAGCCTTTCAGGGTTGTCAGATAGAGCTGTCCGGATATATGTTTCCAGTGCGGTTATATCTAATACCTTTAGTTTGTTTTAATTTGGTTCATGGGATGGACTGGCTCTCCAGTGTGGATGCTCATATTGTTTGTGGTAAGAAACTCGTACTTCTCAGGGATCCAGATGGGAAAGTGGATGCCACCCCTTATATCAATGTTAAAGGCGGCAAAGTGGATGTAGCGGGGTTATGGGGCAAATCTGGCCTCTGTTTTGAATGTGAAGGCTGATGTTATTAGGATAGGGGACGTTTCTATTGTTTGGGACTACTCGGATGTATTTCATGATGACTTGTCAGATGTTCCGCCGAGTCGCGAGGTTGAATTTCGAATCGAACTTATGTCTGGCGCCAAACCTGTTGACGAGCTCCCTACCGCCTAGCTCCTAATGAAATGAAAGAACTCATGGCTTAGCTGGAAGACCTACTCGATAAGGGTTTCATTCATCAGAGCATCTCACCTTGGGGTGCTCCGATCCTCTTCGTAAAAAAGAAAGACGGTAGTATGCGTATGTGTATCGATTACCAAGAGTTGAATAAACTCACGGTGAAGAATAGATACCCACTCCTGAGAATCGATGACTTATTTGATCAGCTCCTGGTAGCTAGTTGGTTCTCAAATATTGATCTTAAGTCGAGGGTATCACCAATTGAATATTAGAGAAGAAGATATTCCAAGCACTGCGTTCCGCACACGTTACGGGCACTATAAGTTTCTGGTGATGTCTTTTGGGTTGACTAACGCGTCGGCCGCTTTCATGGATCTCATGAACCGAGTGTGTAGGCCGATGTTTGACTGTTCCGTTATTATTTTCATTGATTATATTCTGGTGTAATCCATGAGTGAGGATGAACATGCCCGCCATCTTAGGGAAGTTTTGGAAGTCTTGACGAAGGAAAAACAGTTTGCAAAGTTCTCTAAGTGTGCTTTTTGGTTACGCGAGGTGCAATTTTTCGGTCATGTCATAAACCCGAATGGTATTTTAGTCAATCCCGCAAAGGTGGAAGCAGTGATGAAGTGGGATCCTCCCAAATATCCGATAGAGATTCACAGCTTCTTGGGTTTAGTTGGGTATTACCGGCGGTTTGTCCAGAACTTCTCTAGTATTGCGTCGTCATTGACTAAGTTGACCAAGAAGGGGGTCAATTTTGTTTGGGGAGTTGACCAGGAGAAAGCTTTTCAGGAGTTAAAATAGAGATTAACGCATGCCCCGGTACTTGCACTTTGGTTGTTTATTTTGAAGTCGTATATGGGGTTGGGATGTGTTCTTATGTAGCGTGGCCGGGTTATCGCGTATGCCTCTCGTCAGCTAAAGTCTACTAAGGTAAACTATCTCACCCATGATCTCGAGTTGGCGGTCGTCTTTTTTGCTCTAAAAACATGGCAGCACTACTTGTATGGCGTTCCCTGCGTTATTTACACCGACCATAAGAGCTTGAAATATTTTGTCGAACAAAAGAGTTAAACATGAGGTAGAGACGTTGGATAAAGTTGATCAAGGACTACGATTTGGAGATTATGTACCACCTGGGTAAGGCAAACGTTGTGGTAGACGCGTTAAGTAGGAAGGAGAGGCCGAAACCCATCCGTGTTAAGTCCTATCAACTCATTCTCAAATCCGATATTATGAAGCAAGTCTTGAGTTTTCAGAACGAGGCTTTACAGGTGGAATGGATTATGTCGGAACGTATGTGGGGTCAGATGAAGTTCTTGGAAGACGCGGGGGATGGAGTGAAGTATAGGGTCGGCCATTTGTGGGTACCTCAATACGAGGGACTTAGAGTCTTAATTACGGATGAGGCTAGCAAGGCATGCTATTCCATTCATCCAGGCGCCACAAACATGTACCATGATCTTAAGAGGAATTATTGGTGGCCAGCGATGAAGTATGATGTGACTCAGTACGTAAGTAAGTGTTTGACGTGTTTGCAGGTTAAAGCTGAGCACCAGAGGTCATATGGAAAACTCCAACCTTTAGACATTCCAGAATGGAAGTGGGAGCACCTTACAATTGATTTTATAACTAAATAGCCTCGTACGCCTAAGAGAGGGTATGATACTATTTGGGTGGTGGTGGACAGATTGACTAAGAGTGCATATTTCATACCTAAGAGAGAGACTTGTAAAAGCCGATTTGTTTGTTCCTGAGATAGTGGCTTAGCACGGAGTTCCAGTGTCCATTGTTTCGAACAGAGATACGCGTTTCACTTCAATGTTTTGGGAGAAATCTCACGAGGAGATGGGGACCAAACTTCATATCAGTATAGCTTATCACCCGCAGACGGATGGTCAGTGCGAAAGGACCATTCAGACCCAGAAGGATATGTCGAGGGCATGCGTGATTGACTTTGGTGGTAGTTGGGATATGCATTTGCCTTTAGTTGAGTTCTCATATAATAGAAGCTACCATGCCACTATTGGGATGAAGCCATTTGAGATGTTATACGGGCGGAGATGTAGGACTCATGTTTGTTGTGGTTCGATTGGACAGAAATAGCTGGACAACTTGGTCGTCATGGTGGCTACCACAGAAAAGCTCTACAAAATCAAAGCTTTTATGAAGGAGGCGCCAAACAGAAAAAATTTCTATTCGGATAAAAGTTGGAGGCCAATAGAGTTCGAGGAGGGTGACCGAGTTATGTTGAAGGTTTCTCCATGGAAGGGTATCATTCGGTTTCGTTAGAGATATAAGCTAAGCCCAGATTCATCGGCCCGTTCAGAATTGTGAAACGAGTTGGGGAGGTAGCCTAGAGGTTGGAATTACCTGAAGAGATTAAAGAAATTCATCCTACTTTTCACGTCTCACATCTCAGAAAGTGTTTGGCGGATAGGGAGGCACATGTACCTCTCGATGACATTGAATTAGACACGAAATTGAATTACATTGAGTAGCCTGTTGCCATTCTTAACCGTAAGGAGGAGCACCTTAGGATTAAGGTGGTTAGGCAGGTGAATGTGCATTGGAGGCACAGCAGAGGTTCCGAGTCTACTTGGGAATCAGAGAACGAGATGATGAGGCTCTACCCGCACTTGTTTTTGAATCAGCAGGATTCGGGGACGAATCCCAATGTAAGAGGGGTAGACTTGTAACACCCCTAAATTCTCGTAAACCGAAAAACACGAGTGTAGAGTTTGTAAATTAATTTCTCGGGTTTCGTTTGAGAGCTCAGGGACCCATGGGCATGCCCAAGAAGTGTTATATTCAGTTTGGGAACAAGGAGGATGAGATTACAAAGTGCAAGGGCCAAAGGGTAACATTTGAGTATTATACATAACCCCCCCCCCCCCCCCCCAAAATAAACTAGCTTGCGGCCGCAAGCTTTCCAGCCACCAAACCCTTCAATTATGATCTAACTAAATCGATTCCAAGCTAGGGCTGTAAAGTGCTCGAGCTCGAGCTCGAACTTAATCGAGCTGGCTCGAGCTCGACTCGTTTATTGAGCTGACAAATCGAGCTCGAGCTCGGCTCGTATAAAGCTCGAGCCGAGCTCGAGCTCGTCGAGCCGGACCCCTTTAATATTTTTAAATTTTTTTATTTATTATTTTTTTTATTTTATATTTTACAAATTTTGATATATAAAATACAAAAAATATAACTTTAACATACATATTATATAAAATTTATAAACTAGAGAATTTATAAATTTATTTGTTTTATTTTCGTTATTCTTTTATAAGGTTTTAGGTACCGAGTGACATAATATACGTTTAATTTTTATTTATTTATTTAGTTATTTCTTGGTATGATATTATATATATATATATACTAAAATTTAGGGTTTAATCTAAACGAGCCAATGAGCCAAGCTAACGAGTCGAGCCAAGACCGAGCCACGAGCCGACCTAACCCTGGCTTGAGCTCGACTCGTTTAGAAATCGAGCCAAGTCGAGCTCATTTAGAATTGAGCTTTTTCGAGCCGAGCGTTTTTCGAGCTATTTTCGATCGAGCCACGAGTTGTGGGCTATTTGAACTGCCCTATTCAATGCTTCTAGAGGTCGTTCAAGGTGTGTACTACACTCTCATATTCTTTAATTGTATGACCTACGTCGTTACAATGGTCAATTAATCAGTTTCTTGAACTAGGGACAAATTCGGATTTTTATCATTTGGCATGCTTCCCTAGGTCCGAAGTTTTAGTTTTTGGTGTCAAAATATTGCCATGTATGTCTAGTATATCATACAAAAATTTCATGAGCATTGGAGTTGTTTTGATAGGTCAATTGATAAAAATCGATTTCTAAGGTTCCCGAATGTTGAAATCGTTAACTGTTGTCATTCAGGTATTATTTGAAGGAATTGCCAACTCGATTAGTTTGAGGGGTCTTATGTTAGTGTAAGAGCAGTAGGAAAATTATTTTTTTGGTTATAGGGGTTAGTTTAGTTGGTGATTCCTTAATCGGTTTGTAAGAGCACGTAAAATCGGTTAATTGCTAATTAATGAGGAAAATGATGAGATTTCAAATCCCATCAACTTGGGTGGTTAATTATTTATGGGAAGGCTGTAATAATGTCGAATGTTATCAAAATGGGGCTGTTTTGGTTGGTGGTTGGTTAATCGGTTCGTTAACGCACGAGTTCGACACAATTAACGTGAAACGGGCATAGTTTGGGAACCATTGATTGTGATTATATTGGAAGGGAGTTTTGGGTAATTTAAGGACTCCGGGGGCCGATGTGGATGTATATGAACATTGGGTGAGGTCATGGGGAAATTCAATCCCGTTAGGACGTCTCGTAGAGTAAGTGAGTCGTTGTGGTCTAGTTAGTGATTGTTGTGTTCTTTAACTTGACAGACTTGTGAATTGTGAGTGATTGGCTAGAGGAATTGTGATATTTGTGTGATATATTTCAGGTGAGTTTCATGATGCCCCTTTTAAAATGTTTTACATTCTGGGCTAGCATACACACTTTATGACGATTTTACCCTATTGAACCGTTTGGATTATATTGCATAGTTTTTGCTATTTTTACTATTTAAGCTTGGAATTTTGTATGATTTATGATTGTTTTATTTGGATGTGTGTGTGTGTGGCCACCATGAGGATATTTTTGTTAAGTCGTGACTGGGTCGAAAAGATGTTATAAAATTCCTGAATTCCCATGTTGGGGGTTAAGGCGGATGTGTCCCGGGATAGTTTGACTGTCATTGGGGCTAAAGGATGTTTAAAAATCCCCTAACAGCTTATCTATCCTCGGGGTGAATTTTATTCAGGTCCTTAACCTTGTGTTTTGTATGATTTATGATTGTTTTATTTGGATGTGTGTGTGTGTGGCCACCATGAGGATATTTTTGTTAAGTCGTGACTGGGTCGAAGAGATGTTATAAAATTCCTGAATTCCCATGTTGGGGGTTAAGGCGGATATGTCCCGGGATAGTTTGACTGTCATTGGGGCTAATGGATGTTTAAAAATCCCCTAACAGCTTATCTATCCTTGGGGTGAAGTTTATTCAGGTCCTTAACCTTGTGTTTTGGACTTGAGAGGATGTGATCCGTGTTAGGTGCTTAACTGAGAATAATTATTTATTTAATTTGTTCTTTTTTTATGGAAGTCGTATGTTGAATGTATTGATTGTTCTTTGATAACTTTCAATTATAAAAACATGAAATCACTCAGTTCAAGCTGACTTTGTGTGTATGTCAGATTGATTTCAGGTTAAATGTGGATGGGATTCACTGCTTGGATGTGCTGAAGAATAACCGAGGTCCAAAGGCAGTTCTAGTCGAAGCTCTTTATCATTTTAATAATTAATACAGTCATAAACTACTTTTCTCGTCTTAATTACAATGTTTGGATGTTTTGTTAACTTTTAGGCTACAAGAATACTATGTGTTAAATTTTTGAATTACATGAAGCTGATTTATCTTTTAAATTTGAATTTTCTTGGAATGATCACCAACTAAAGGACTCCCGGGTTTTGGGTTCTCCCACATTATTAATACAAATTTACTTAATACCACACTGTCATATATCATCTTATGATTTTACCAATTAGGCGCAAAATTAATACAATTAAACGAGTATGCATGTTCCTGCAACCCTTGCAATCCAAACCCCTGATCTAATTACATCCCCTATCGGATTCAAGAAACATGCCGCGATGAAGTTCTAGTCGTTCGCCGTCAATTCGCAACCATATTTGGTAATTAATACATGTAACAGGATCGCCTTAACATATATTACATTAACCCTATGATTAATTGGACGAAGGTTTTGTTGTTTGATCAATTGAATTTCTAGGGTTCTTAATCAATTGGCGGAAATCAGGTGTTCTTTATTTATATCATCTTATGATTTTACCAGTTAGGCACAAAATTAATACAATTAAACGAGTATTCATGTTCCTGCAACCCCTGCGATCCAAACCCCTGATCTAATTACAACCCCTATCGGATTCAAGAAACAGGCCGCGATGAAGATCTAGTCGTTCGCCTTCAATTCGCAACCATATCTGGTAATTGATACATGTAACAGGATCGCCTTAACCTATATTACATTAACCCTATGATTAATTGGACGAACGTTTTGTCGTTTGATCAATTGGATTTCTAGGGTTCTTAATCAATTGGTGGAAATTAGGTGTTCTCTATTTATAAATTTGTTTGCATATAATCCCAATTGACACCCAGCGGGTGTGTGTGTGTTCAATCCATGGGCCAAGGGAGCGAGTTCAAGCCCCTGAACGCGGTTTTGTTATTTGATCAGTAGCACAAACATAACTCAAATCCCCACGGAATCCTAAATTCTTTATTCGTGTTATATCATTTATAATTAACTCATAATAACACATTATTTAACTAGGAATCCTTGACGGTAAATCCCAAAGGGTTCAGTTTTTTCACATCATGCTTTGACTTTTGTTCATCTAATCAGGTGAGTAATCACTCATCTATTTTACTTATTTTCAATGTTTTCGGGACTTATGCGTACCTTTTATCAAACTTCATTTTCTACATTGTAATATCAAATGCAAACTATTAATATTTGTGTTGTGTATCAATTGAATGAATACTTGTTACTTGATATTTGCTTTTCTGTTTATTTAATGCATTCGGAGAGGTCCATCATATTAATCACATTATGTCGTAGTGGTCGTCGTCCGATCGCATGACAATGGTTTCACCGACAACTCAATTATGGTAACCAACACCCGATTCGCATGGCAACGGTTTAGCCCGCTCATCATTATTTGTTTACAATGTTATATGCAATGGTTTGATTGTATATACTCACATATAACAGTTTTTCCCTTTATTTATATATTAATATATTGTATTCAAAACTGGTGGTTTTCTCACTCAACCTCGTGTTATCAGGTTGATAGTTTATCAAAATGAAGATCACTTAGATAAGACTTTTAGGATATAAAACTTATACAAGAATTGTTTTATATCAATTTGTAATTTCTTTGTATTTGATGTACTCATTTTAAAATTGTTGATTTAAACAAACTAAATAGATATTGTCATATATAAATTTACATAATAGTACCTTGTGATATGTGAACAATAAGTTCGCACCCTGGCATTTCAGCCTTAGGTTGGGTGTGACAGATTGGTATCAGAGCCAAGTTTAAGATAGGTCGTTAGTGGTGCCCTAGAAACATGCTTAGGACCCCATACTTGTTTATTTGTTTACCTTATGTGTTATATTTATTTGTTAAAACTTACGTAACTACTCGCTAGATTATGTGCTTATTTAATTTTTTAATTAATTGTTTATTTTATTGTCATGCACACACAATTCCGAGACTATGCCTCACTCTCAAAATATTTGTATAACTCCGAGACATGTCTCACTCTCAAAATATTTACATTTAATGTTAGTTGATTTCTTTCATTATTGGAAAATTCCTTGAGAATTCCCTAGCTTTGTTTTTGCTCTTTTCACTTAAAGTTAGGGAGTGTGACAAGATTCCCCGCCAAAGTGGAAATTGTCATACGACCGACACTTTAAGCGTTAAACATAATCGGCTAAATGGTTACATTCTTTATTTTGTTATATTGCTTTTAAAATGTCGTCGGGTGGAAAACCATGGGACGCCATGGACACGCCAACTGTTCATTTGTACAATTCGTTTTAGTTGTGATATTTTGTAGGAGCATTATCATCTGTGGTAATACACGATATGCTTCAACTACTCATGTTTACATTCATTTATTCGTTATTTAGTTTAGTCGGTTAAAACGCTATGTAACGCTCAGGGGCCGACAAACTCAATTATATTGTGGTTATTTTATTTAGCTTGGCCAATAAAATGTCATGGACAAGCACATGGGAAGCCCAAGTCACACATTTGTTTTATTTTGGTATGCTAACAAGTTGGGAAAATAAAATACCATGGAGAGCTCATGGGAAACCCAACACATCGAATAATCGTTTATTTGTTTTTTTGTTTGTATATTTGAATTCATTTGAAACAATCTATGATTTGATTTAAGTACTCAATTACTCGATTACTCAATCACATTTGTATCAAGACTTATTGATTAGATATATTAACATGCTCAAAAACATTTTCATCCTCCTGATTGGACACGAATCATTCACTTTTCAAGACTCAATTATCACAAGTCAAACAATTTACATCTTATGATTGAATTGGTTTTTGACATATTCATCTCATCACATTCACAGGTTAGCAAAAACAATAAACATTCTATTTTTGTTTTCTTATACACATCTCATCATAAAATCAAAGTATCAAATAATTTAAATGTCATTATTGAATAATTTATTATTCGAGTGGTTTCTTGTATTCATGGTCTCACATTTTCAACTATCAAACATATTTAAGATAATTTATCATATTCATAAAATATTAAACTTATTTTTAATGTTCAACCTCATTTTAAGTTGTTAACCCTCTTAACTTATCATGTTTTGATAAACTTCATTCACTCATCCAATTTTCTCAAATGATCATATCATATTTAATTCTAACTTATCCTTAAAATCTGAATAAAAAGTAGCATAACATATTTAAATTCCTTTTCTCAATAACTCATAGTAAATTCGCAACTTATCAGTTATCTCATTAAATCACATGTTTATTAATCATAGAATGTTTTTCAACACCAAATAACATCAATCATCTATTCTCTATAACCACCTTATGGCCACATGTATAGTCAAGGTGATAGCTCCCTCAATCTCTAAAATACAAACTCAATTTCAAAACATAAATACAAGCAATTCAATCTTGTTCATTAACTTCCTTACAAATAACTTCAATTCATTTACCCCTACTTATCCTCATAGAAACAACATCAACAAATTCAAGTTTACCAAACCTACCCAACTAAACTTTGTTTTCATTATTTGCTATGTGTTTGACAGCTAGATATCACAAAATAATTGTGTCGGGCCGGTCTGGGTGACATCCAAATGTTTCAAAAGCCGTCGAACCCATAAAATTTCACTGACAATTGATGCCATAGCCCGGTATTCGGCTTCAGCGGAAGACCTGGATACAACAGATTGTCTTTTCGATTTCCAAGAAATAGGAGCCCCTCCTAGAAGTAAAGCATAATCGGTTCGTGACCTTCTTGTATATTGACCCCAAGCCAATCAGAATCAGTATAGCCAATGAGATTTACCCCACCACTTTTTGGAAGTAAAATACCTTGACTAGGAGTGAACTTCAAGTATCTGAGAACTCTTATAGCTGCTTCCATATGAAACCGTCGAGGATCGGCAACGAACTGACTAAGAACATTGACAGAATAAGTAATGTCTGGTCTAGTGGCTTGTAAATAGAGAAGCCGACCCACTAATCTTCTATATTTGCCAGCATCAACAGGCACTTCTTCATCTTATTTGCCATGTTTGATGTTCTGTTCCATAAGAAAAGCACTTGGTTTAAAACCCAACATACCACTATCTTCCAAAATGTCCATCACATACTTTCTTTGACTAAGGACAGGACCATCTTTTGTACGTGCTACTTCGATTCCTAAAAAATATTTCAGAACACCAAGGTATTTGATGCTAAACTTTCTATCAAGAAAACTCTTTATTTCCTCAATTTTCCTTGAGTTGTTATCCAATCTGATAACATCATCTACATAAATAAGGGCCACCACAAATATACTTGTTGCTTTAAAAATAAAAAGTGAGTGATCGGTTTTAGATTGCTCAAATCCAAACTCGCGTAAAGCAGATGTAAACTTTTGATACCTGTTTCAGCCCATAGAGAGATTTCTTTAGCTTGCAAACTTTATTTTCTTTCCCTTTATCAAAACCTTGTGGAATCTTCATGTAAATTTCTTCGTCCAAATCACCATGCAAAAAGACATTATTGACATCCAACTGATGAATTATCCAGTTCTTCTTTACTGCAACTTCCAAAAGTGTACGAACAGTGACAAGTTTTGCCACTGGGGCAAAGGTGTCATGGAAATCAATCCCTTCCATCTGAGTGAAACCCTTTGCCACCAACCTTGCTTTGTATCTTTCTATCTCCCCATTTGGCTTGTATTTTAGTTTGTACACCTACTTTGAATCAATGACTCGTTATCCCTCTGGTAGATCCTCAAGGGTCCACGTGCCATTAGTCTCAAGTGCCTTTATTTCTTTCTTCATTTCCTCCCTTCAATATTCATTCTGAACTGCTTGTTTAAAAGTCTTTGGCTCATCATTTAAACTGATGGCCGTTAAAAAGGCTTTATGTGAATCAGAAAATTTATCATAAGAAATAAAACTGGCAATAGGGTATACCATTGAGGGTTGTTGACTGGTCCCGTGTGAAGCTTGATTAATAGATGGTGGGAGATTCACAATATAATCATTAAGTCGAGTTGGATGAGTTCTTGTTTGTTTTTTCCTGGTGGGCTCTTCATGTTCTATTTCAGTTTGGGTTGTGGGTTCTACCACTAGGGTCGGCTCTTCGTTTTGAGGCGAATTGCCATTTTTTGCATTATTTCGCACGACAACACTATCTTCATCCATACTATCGTCCATGTCATTGCTTAGGCTATCGGGGTTCATGACCGTTTTCTTCATGTATACAGCTCGTGTTTTCATGTGAATTTTGATCATCATAATACCATATTGGAAACTCAAGAATTTCTTGTTCTTCATCTTCCTCCCGGTCAATGTGAGAATTATAAGGAAATGCGTTTTCAACAAACTTCACGTCTCTAGACACTATTATCTTTTCATTTTTCACATCATAAATCTTGTAGCCCTTGGTACCCCTGGATAACCCATAAATATTCCTGGTCTCCCCCATTCTTCAAACTTATCACCCCTCATTTCAGTACTACGATAATACGCAAGGCACTAAAAAACCTTTAAACCTGAATAATCAGGTTTTTGTCCATAGACAATTTCATAAGGGGTTTTGTTTTCAATGTCTTCCATAGGAAGCCGGTTTATAATGTAAGCTGCCGTCATGATGCATTCTCCTAAAAAACGTGTGGGCAACTTAGCTTCAAATTTCAATACCCTTGCTGTTTTGAGAAGATGACGGTGTTTTCGTTCCACCACTCCGTTTTGTTGTGGGCTGTGTGGGCATGTAGTCTCTAGAAGAATACCATGCTCAGTGTAAAATTTGAGCATTTTGTTCGATGTGAATTCACCTCCATTGTCACTTCTAATTCTCTTGACAATATTATTAAACTATGTATTAATCATTTTGTGAAAATAAATTAAGAAATCACTTGCTTCTGGCTTGTATTTTAAAAGGAACACCCACACAGACCGACTAAAATCATCAACTACTGTTAAAAAATAGTTGGCACCTGTGAGTGAAGAAGTTTTATACCTTCCCCAAATATCACAATGTAAAAGCTTAAACAACTTTGGGTTTTTATTGAACTTATTAGAAAAGGTAATCTAGTAAATTTAGCCCTTGTGCCTGAATCACAAAACGTACCGTTTTGTTCCAAAAGAGTCATTCTTAACAAAATCCAAAAGACAAAGTTTTCCATGCGAAGCATGTCTAAGACGCTTATGTCATAAATCACTAACAATTGCCATTGCTTTTCTCTCGCTTCCCACCATGCTCATTTGATAGAGTCCTTGCTTGCATTTGCCTACCCCAATCAGCCTCCTCGAGTTCAAGGCATGTATAACACAAAATTCAGGCTAAAACGTTACAGCACACTACTGCAAATCATTAGCTAAACGACTAAAAGATAAGAGATTGCTGGTAAACGTTGGGACATGTAGAACATTATTAATTTGTATTCCATTGGGTAGAACGAATGACCCCCTTCCGTCCACTGGAATAGATGAACTGTTGGGTATAGTAACGGGCAAATCTTATGTGTTTTTCAGATCATTATTAAACCAGTCAAGCCTATGAGTTATGTGATCAGTAGCACCCGAATCTACAACCCACTTGCTACTAGTGTCGATTTTGCCTTCCATGTTGGCGATGGGTGAGACCTCGTTCTTAATCGAAGGTTCTTTAGTAGCAAAAATTCTAAGAAATTTTTGATACTGCTCGTTGTTTAAACCAGGAACAGGGTTGTCCTTGACTTTGTTATGAGACATGGCTGCTATTGTGTTTATGTAACTCCCGAATCTGGATCACTACAATTATGATATCAATACAACAAGTATAGGTGCGGAATACCTATACTCGGTGATTCAAGAACACAGATTGACAAAGTAAAATAACACGGAGTTGCTTCAAAACACACGTATATTGATAAAATACACCGGGTGCTTAAGCACTTACAATACTTGATGAAAATTATTATGAACGAACAACCACAACCTATACATGACAACGTCTATATATAGAGACACCACCAACCTAGCCGGCCCAAACTAACAAAGGCCCACCGAGAACACAAAGATGTTCTCGGCTCACATACAAACCCAAAACCCAAGTCCAAACAAAGTTAAACTACATACTAACTAAGATCAATCCACATAAACTGGGCCAAAAATCTCCCCCTTGGTTTGTAGCTTTATCTTTAATCGTGCTCCATGTAGTCTATATCTTCATCCTTCAATGCTCCAGCCCTAAATTTGTTGTTGATGATGGACGCGACCATGCTTGTGTATTCTTTAGCAGCTGTTTCAAAAAGTGGATCGGCTGTAATCTGAAACATGCTGAGAGTCTTGATGTCCTTTTCTCCAAATTTCAACAAATCCTTAGGGTCAACAAACTGGTATTGACCTTTCCCCTTTTGTAGCTTGATAATGACCGTGGCAGTGAAAGAGTCATAGAACCAGAATCTCATGTTATCCAACGTGCCATCGGGAATGGCATCTGGTACGGGAATGTAAGTAGCTTTCTTTGTGGGAGGCCACATTACATTCACCATTGTTTTTCCTGTCCTCAGATCTTGAACACCTTTTGCTTTCTTCAAAAAGGATTCAGCGGTCTTCATATTCGGGAAACCTCGATCAACTTGTCTTTTCAAAAATTCCCAGAAGTCTATTCCCCGCTTGTCATTTGATGGATTTGTAAATGGAGCATTTATTAAGTCACTCAAATCCACTTTAGTCCAGGAACCAAAGTCTTTCATCTTCTTATAGTACTCCGTTGTTCCTGACTTTCTCTTAACCCACCACATACTCTTATCTGCATCGAAACCCCAGGACAGAACTCCAGATCGATCACCGTATTTGTCAGAGAATCCCTTTTGAAGCGTAACAATAAATCTCTCTGGGTGATCCGATGATACAACATTCTGATATGTGTTCTTCATCACCAGCAGTTTCCTCTTTCCCTTTTCAAGTAGTTTCTTTTGAATTCTGCCAGATTTTTCTTTGGTGACAGGTGGTGCATCCAGGTATTGTTTTACTAGATCTGGACGAACATCAGAATCTTTGTCTTGATCAATAGTGGGAGTTTGATATACTAGATCTTCATTACCTTTGAACTCATCTCCAAATTTCTGGAATAGCTTTTGTTGCAGATCGAAATACATTGCTATTAAACCTCCCATGCCAGACTGCAACTCTTTAATCTTGGAGTCTTTGTCTGAGTTGCTAGCCTCAAGTTCCTGAATACGGACATCTTTAATCACCGAATCCTGATCGAATTCAAAAACTCATCGTTGCAGTGCCTGAACATCCACAGGTGCATTCTCAAGAACCACACCTTTTCCCTTGTTCTGAAAATAGCTCTCCTGCATAGCAAGGATTTGGGCAACCTTATCTGAAGTACCTGAGCATGATTGACCCTGAACAGATGGGCCGGATGAACCAGAGGGAATGTCTGAAGGGTTTGAGCATGGAATTTCTGTCCCAAAATCAAAATCACTGACAAAATCACTAGACAGCAAATCTTGGAAAGATGGTTCAGCAACTGGTGAATTTGGCTCAACTTGTGTTTCTTGATCATACGATTCTGGTCGATCAATGTGTTGTGGTGGGCTGTGGTTGATTCTGGTGTTGGTGTTGGTGTAACGGTGGTTGTTTCGACTTCACTGTCCAACTCGCTAGATCTCAAATCATCCCTTTTTCATTTATGATGGATGAGATCAGCAGCTGGTTCTTCAACATAATCTTCCTCAATGTTCTCAGTAACTGTCTGAGGAGGCTTCAGAGCAGTTGACTGAAATAAAGCTTTAGCAGCTTCAAGGGCTTTCAATCTTTCATCATCAGTAAGAGTGGTTGACTGACGGTGTTCTTCTTCATCTTCCTCATCATCAGAAATTTCAAACGTTGCAGCACGTGGTTGAGCGGGTGCCACATGCTCGTCATCAATCTGATCTAAAACCGGCTCAGCCTTCGTCTCAAAAAATCGTCCGAATTCTACTAGAGCATGTAATGCCCGATAAACCACTTTTGCTCCTTTCCTCGACTGCTTCATCAACCCAAAGGAGTTGGGTCCCGTAGACTTCATGTCCATGGTCTCAACAGATTTAACCAGGTCGGTGTAGTGAGAATAAAAAATCATCTGCAAGAACCTTGGATACATCAGGAACATCTCCTTCTTCTTTGCCCTTAGGTTGCTCATCATTTCATTGAAAACAAATTTGGAATAACTGTAATTCCAATCCATGATCTGAGCAGCAATGGCAGACATTTGGGTGTGGCTGATCTCATCTGATCCTCCCTTTCTTCCCGAGATACATGTAAAGAACGTGTGCAATAGGTATCTCCAGTATGGGTGAAACAGCTTCTTGATTGCTGGTGGATAAGTACCTTCATAACCCATTCTTGTAAGAACTTCAGTAACTTCAGCAGTAGAGTACTCTGTTGGGTAGTCGGGTTGATCCCCAAACAAGAGCACCTCTCTGATGATGGTCTCAGTAACAATGGCAGGCTTCTTCTGTACTTTGGAATCGATTGACATGACTCCATCTGGCCCTTGTGGATTAATCTTTGCATTGTTCCAAAAGTTGGTAACCATCTTCTTGCAAATGGCAGGGTTCTCTCATAGAGCATGAGAGATCCTACACGTATTGAGTCTGACTATCATCGACTCGAATTCCTTGTGATCCATTGGTATACAAGTGGCCAGCTATGTTATGAGTATCAACAAACTTTAACGGGTTTTGATCAGTCATATCTGCACCAAACGCATCAAGTTAGATAATAAATAAATTAACTTGAAAGTAGTTAACAACTTTTCCATAATTAGTAAAGAACTTGAGTTATTAAACTGAGACAGGCCCAAGTAAAACTCATGTGACAGCCCAAAAGACATTAAATTGGCCCAAATTCACAACACTGTGTAGGTTTCGGCCCAGTTAGTGAGAATTAGGCCCAGCAGGAGAGATCTCGGTCAAAAGGAGGGGTTATCAGTCAACGACTGAGATTTCGGTCAACAAAGTCAAGGAAATTAACCGAGAACTGAGTTCTCGGTCAACGTTCTGGGTCAAATTACCGAGAACTAGAGTTTTCTGTCAATGTAAGGTGTTCTCGGTCAACGAAAGTCAACCGAGAACCCTTGACAGCTGGGGACAGAAAACTATGGGGTTTCAGCACTGGGAAATATGCAGTCGTCTTCAACCACCGAGATCTTTACAAAAACCTCCGTTAAACCAGCAATTAAGTTTATGATACTGAACCGAAAACACTCCATAATTGCCCTAAGATGTTCATCAAAACCCCTAATAAATCGTGAATCCACTCTCAATTTTAGTGAACCATCAGTCCATAGCAACATCAGGCAACCCTCATTGAACACCTAGATCTCATATTACCTGTGAATCAAACAAGCAAACGCTAGTAGATGATTAGGGAAGATGATTCGGTTTTCGGCTAAGGCACTTGAAAGAAGAAGGTTTTTGGTTATGTGAAAATAATGAGAGTGAAAATAAAATAGGCTTTAATACCACTTATATTATACCCAAGTTGGGCCGAGAACACTTGGATGGGCTCAAACTAGTTCAGGGCCCAAGAAAGCTATGTCCGAGCAACATGAGGCCCAAAAGATTTCAGAGACCAAATTTGAAATGAATTTTCACAAACGTTTCTAGGAGAGTAGTTTCGAGAGAAAAAAAAAATATAACTGATATGAGCAAGACAAAACAAAAATTAAACAAGAACAAAAATAATAAAAAATCTACATTTGAATAAACAAAACTCCCTTGAATTTGTTAAGTCGGGATCAAATTTCAGTTCTTAGTAAAAACGCCGCCCTTTTATGAAAAGATCCGAACATGGAATCATATCGTTTAAGAGGCTGTCACAAGGATTCATGTTCAGCGTTATTTTGACATAAGAGACAGGTTGATAGCAGGTATAACATACTTAGCAAGATTTTCGTTGCATCAGTGATATGATTAAGGTTCAGTTCGGCATAAAGCTTAGATGGACATCACTTATGGACCTGTGATGCCTCCTATCTCTTCTCAAAGCGTATTTGGATTTCTCCAGATCACCCCAATTTGACTCCAACCCCCTAGTGCTTGATCAAAAGATTTTGTATAAAAACAGGCTTAGTTTTTAAGGTTGAACGTTAGAGTTAGTGCCAGTAAACTGACAAGCCTTTTATTCGAGACATGACAGGACTTACTTGTGTTCCCCCATCTCTGTAGTTCTAGTTTGACCCTTTAAGCCTTGTTTATGAAATAAGTTTAATAGCTTTAATAGCAAGAAGTAAACGCAAGCAAATTTTTTTGCCTATCATTAGGAGAGATTTATCTGGAGACATGCACATGTCTTCAAAATGACTCTCCACATTAAGTTTAGCAAATTTAGTTTATATCACTTTAACTTTTATGCATCATGGAAAGCTACCATACACATCAATGACTGTTCTAGAGCCTTTTAAGCTTAATAACTTCACCTGTTAGGCACACAGAAACAATTTATCTATCACTTTCCAAAGGTTGGATCAATTTTCATTTGAAAAAAGTTTAAAGCTTCTAAAAATCTGTTAACTGAATAGTAATATCACTTCCCAGGGAGTTGAGTAACACACACGTGTTAAGAATTCAGTCACCCCGGTCACTTTAAGCCTTCAAGTAAATGGCTATCCATTATAACCACAGGTGGTTAACCGGACCAAACATGGATGAAAACATATGTCCTTCCAACTCAGAGTTACCGACATAATTTTAAGTGAAAGAATACGAAACACAAAACACATCATAATCGCCCCTGGTGCTTTCAGTCGTAAAGTAAATGGCTATCATGTGAAACTACAAGTAGAACACCGGACCTACCATATAGAAGTATATGTCCTTCAAACTTGAGCAACCGAAATAATTTTAAGCGAGAATGAATCTTGAAAAACTCAAAATTTTTTTTAATAATAAAGACAACGCACACACACTATTTTTGACATTTTGATTTTTCAACGCACACACACTATTTTTGACATTTTGATTTTTTAACCCACACACACTATTTTTGTCTTTTTGATTTTTCTCCCATTAAATTTGTGCAAAAATAAACAAATATGTACAAATTTATCCCCAAAAAGACTCAATCCTTGAAACGAACCATTTTAAGAAAGCTCACAAGCATATTAAATTTTGTTGTTCCGACCGGTTTTGTAAACAAATTCGCCGCGTTGTTGTCGGTGTGAACTTGTTGAAGATGAATCAATTTCCGATCAAAACAGTCACGAATAAAATGAATTTTAATATCGATGTGCTTGGTTTTAGAATGTTGGGCAGGGTTTTTCACAATAGCAATGGCAGCATCACTATCACAGAAAATAGGAGTGTCAAGAAATTCCAAACCGTAATCCAGTAACTGGTTTTGCATCCAGATAACCTGAGAGCAGCAAGCGGATGCGGAAACATACTCTGCTTCGGCGGTCGAGGTGGACACTGTTTGTTGTTTCTTACACTGCCATGAGATGAGGTGATCTCCAAGAAAATGGCAACCGGATGACGTGGATTTTCTGTCGATGTCATCTCCAACATAATTGTTATCAGCAAAAGCACAAAGACAAAATTCTGATTGTTTGTGATACCAAAGACCTAACTTTGGTTGTCCCTTCAGATATCTAAAAATACGTTTAACAACAATTAAATGAGAGAGTTTAGGGTTAGCCTGGAAGCGAGCACATTGACAGGCTGCAAACATGATGTCAGGATGGCTAGCTATGAGATACATCAGAGACCCGATCATCGATCGATAGTACGTTTGATCTACAGGACTCCCTTCAGGATCTGATGAAAATAGCGATCTCTCTGCCATTGGAGTGTTAGCACTCTTGGAATCTTGAAGTTCAAACTTTGCCAGCATATCTTCAACATACTTTCCTTGATGCAATAAAATTCCTTCAGACTTTGGCGAACCTGTAAACCCAGAAATGTTGTCATTTCACCCAACGAGCTCATTTCAAATCTTTTCTTCATTACACCCTCAAATTCTTTGCACAAATCAGCGCTGGTGGATCCGAAGATGATGTCATCAACATAGATTTGGACCAGAATCAAATATTTTTCGACAGTTTTCCGGAACAAAGTTTGATCAATCGTTCCACTCTTGTAGCCATGATCAAGAAGGTGCGCGGTCAGTGTAGCATACCACACCAGAGGAGCCTGATGTAGCCCGTACAGGGCCTTTTCTAGTTTGTAGACATGATTTGGTTTCTTAGAATCAACAAAACCCGGTGGCTGATCAACATAAATCTCCTCTTTGACCTCACCATACAGAAACGCAGTTTTGACATCCATCTGATATACTGTGAACCCCATATATGATGCATAGGCCAGAAAAATTCTAATTGCCTCAAGTCTAGCTACTTGAGCATAGACCTCTGTGTAATCTAACCCCTCAACCTGACAAAACCCGCGAACTACCAGTCGTGCCTTGTTTCGAACAATAACCCCGGTGCCATCTTGCTTGTTTCTAAAAACCCATCTTGTATCAAGAGCTTTCTTTCCTTCTGGCAATTTAACCAATCTCCATACCTTTAACTTATTAAACTGATTCAGTTCTTCATGCATAGCATCAACCCAACTAGGTTCTTGAAGAGCTATCTCAACATTCTTTGGCTCGATTTGAGAAATGAAACAAGAAAACATACAACTGTTTATGTGTCCGGTCTGACTTCTGGTGGACACACCTACTTCAGTGGGGCTATGATGTTTTCAATCGGATGATTCTTTTGGATTATTGATGGAATTAAATGATCGGAAACATCACTGTTAGGTTGAAGATTTGTTACATTCTCACCGGAATCAGTAAGAGGGTTCTTCCAGCCAGATGTCGTCGTACTGTGAGAGTACGAAGTGCCGGCAACGTATTCATTTGGAATGGCGTTGGGAAACAGTGCGCTCCCGAATATCTGATGGACGGAACTCTCCTCCTCAACATTAGAAGTATCCTCATACGTTTTGGTGAACAATCGGTTTCTGAAGATTTTTTGGGTTGATTATCAATAGTGGTCGAAGCACTGCTTAACTCAGCAACATCATCTTCCAGTAACGGAGATATATGAGACAGTGCCTGTGAACTATCTTTTGTAACTTCCACTGTGGGATCACCTTGAGAGTCTGTGTTGATGACTGGAAATACATTTAAGGGTTTGAAGAGTTCATTATAGTCGAATAACCAATCGAGACCAACACGGGAGTCAGTCCCATTTTCTTCTAACCAACGAACTTCATAAGATTTTAGAATTTGCTTGGTTGACTTGTTGTAGACCCTATATGTTGTATTTCCCGCATATCCAACGAAGTAACACTCATCTTCAGCGGTTCCAAACTTTGGAGTGGTTTCTAGATTTAGTAAGGTACACGGACACCCGAAAGCTCTTAAATGTGCGACAGTGGGTTTATGACTATAAACGATCTCATACGGAGTCTTCATCTTGGACTTGTTGATTATCACCCGATTCTGAACATAACAGGCCGTAGTAATAGCTTCTTTCCAGAAAAACAGTGGCAGTTTAGAGTCGCATAACATCGTTCTTGCTGCCTCGATTAGAGTTCTGTTTCTTCTTTCAGCGACACCATTTTGTTGAGGCGTCCGTGGAGCGCTGTACTGACGAAGCACCCCCTTTCTGAGCAGAAATGATTCAAAACTGCATTCTTGAATTCCGTTCCATTATCACAACGGATTCCTTTCAACTTTAGGTTCAGTTGATTCTCCATTAACACCACAAACTTCTTAATCAGATCTGCAGTTTCACTCTTATTTGACAAGAAAAACACCCATGTAAAAGGTGAGTAGTCATCAGTAATAACAAGACAATAAGACCTACGAGACAAACTTAAGACATGAACCAGCCCAAAGAGGTCCATATGAAGTAACTGAAAAACTGACAAGATGGTATTAATTAACTTAGGCTTATGAAATTTTCGGTGATGTTTACCCAAAGCACAAGCCACACATTTTTCAACAGTTACAAAGTCCTTGATTGGTAAGCCACGCACCAGATTATTTTTAGCAAGACGATTCAGGTTTTTAGTATTAGAATGACCAAGCCGACGATGCCAAAGCATTGCATTATGTTCTGACACTTTTGAAAAAAAGCAAGTTATTTCGTCAGGAACGTTTTTGTTCATGTCAATCACATAAGCATTATCTTTTCGTTGTGATCGAACAAAAATCTAGTCTTCTGGTATAATTATACCAGGTTTCAGAATTAAGCACTCCTTTTTGGAGAAATGAGTTGAAAAATCTTTGTCACAAATTTGTGACACGCTCAAAAGACTATGCTTCAATTCTGGAACAAAATTAACATTTTCAAATCTTAAAACACTGTTACTTACAATACCCTTTTGAGTGATTTTTCCTTTCTCTCCTCCCGCAAAAGACACGTACCCACCATTAAATGTTTGAATGTCGTGTAGCTGGGTAATGTCCCATTTCATGTGCCCGGAACAGCCACTATCAACATACCAAGGTCTGATGATATTCCTCCATAGTTGTCCCTGCACAAAAGCGGGATTAGTTAGTTTTTGGTACCCAGTCCATACTTACATTGGGTGACCCTGATTCGTCTACAGTAGTCACGGATTGCCATGACATATCCTTTTTATCATCAAAAATAGATTTTGTTGAAGCTTTCGCCGGAGATTTAGGCAACCATCTATATATGTGTGACTTGGAGTTATATGTACGAATTGTTGTCGTAACCTCCGGTGATTTGGAAGTGGGAGAAGACGAATCCACCCTTTTCTCCTGTTTGGATTTAGTCTTAGTGTTTGAATTTGAGACCAATTTTCTGACCGTTCTTTTGGACATGTTAGGTTTGGTATGATGAGAACTAAACCTGCCAGATTTGTTTTGATTCCAATCACCGTCAAAGGAACTAGCTATTGTCTGTACGCATTATGAGGCACATATGGCGTATTCCTTTGATAACATCTGTAATAAGGAATGTATGGACGATGAGGACAATTTCTGGCAATATGACCAGGAGTGCCACAGTTAAAACATGTCTGACGTTTTATGAAAAATTCATTCTGGGCAACTCCTTGACTGGACTGGTTGTGTGGACCAGTCTTCTTAGATTTACGGGAATTCATGTTCCCCTTTTTGAACTTATCACCTTGTTTGTCATTTGAGCATCCCTCCTTAACAAACTTACGTTCAACATATTTGTCTGATGTTTTTGAATCTTTTGAAATTTTTGTTTTATTGGAAACCACATTATTAGACTTTAAAGTTTCAACCAAATCAACCACACAAGTATCCTTGCTCTTTAAAACAGAGCCCACACAAACAGTCGGAATAACAGAATTCAAAACAGGAAGTTCTAAAGAAACATTAGAAACAAAATTATTATCAAAATCAAAGCTAGGGTCGTCATTCTCATTAGTCCACTCCTTCACAATTACTCTTTCTACACATGAAGTAGATACATTAGAATCGTTCATATTTGAGGTGGACGAACCAGCACTCGCAGGGCTAGTCTCACTACCTTTATCTTGTTTACGATACTTCGTATCCTTTTTCTTTTCCTCCTGTTCCTTGGTGACAGGAGTAGGAACATAATTATTATTGTAAGGTGGGGGAACTTGACTGTATCCTATTCCCTAACCTTCATTTTCTTTCCACCACAGTTGATTCTCAATCATTGAGTTAACTACATTACTGGAAACATCGAATCTTCTAAAATCAAGTTCAGCCCTTTCAAACTTATTAGTTAGATTTAAAATTTCTAACTTGGAAGCTTCCAATTGAGCAGTTAACTTAGCAATTTCTTGTTTGGCATCTAGATAGTGACAACCTTTTATACTAAGATCAGACTTAAGTTTTTTAATATCCTTGTTCTGAGCTTCTATTTTGTCTAGAAAACCTTTTTCATTCTTTTTAAGTCTAAAATTTTCTGATTTTATTCTTTCCATATCTCTACTTAGACTATCATTATGAAGCTTATACATTTCTATCTTCTCACCACAATTTAAAGAACATGGTTGAAAACGTTCCTCAGATGAATCCGGAGAAGTGAACACCATGTATGCAAACTGGAGCTCCTTGACCTTCTCCTCAACAGTGTTTTCCTCTTCAGAGTCTTCAATTGTTGCAAAATTTGCAGTTTGATTTCCAATGTTAAGCGCAGCCATCTGACCTTCCCACGAGAACGTTTGAGCAACCATATCTCTTTCACCATTACCCGAGATAACTCCAGCTTCACCCCGAGCATTTGCCAACTGGAACCAAATCCCTTTCCGTATTCCCATCCTTAGCTGGATTGGTGCATTCACGAGCAAAATGACTCGGCTCGTGACAGTTGTAGCACCTGAGAGTTTCTTTGTTAAAGCCGACCTTTTTGGCATGTTCGAGTTATTTCTACCCGTCCTCTTATTAATTTCTTTACACGAAACACTGCCATGGCAATTTGCCATGAGATGTCCATTTCTTCAACATTATCGGGATGAATTTGATATGGTTCAGCAGTAACCACCGGTTGAACCATGTCTCCGGCCAGAAAAGCATGATAACAATTCATAAATCCCGCCATTAAAGCAATATTCTCTTGAGTTTCTTTAGGTATGGTGGGAATCTGGCTGAAGTTTTGACTGGGAATAGGTTTACCCTGGACAGACTTGGTGAAAAATGTTGGGGCTGGTTTAGGAGAATTTGATGATGATGATTGACCTAAGGTGGATGAGAACATTTGAAAGTTTCCTAGAGGTGGTTGTTGAGTAGGCTTGAATAATGAGAAGCTATCTTGAGACATAAGAGCACTGTTGGGAGTAATGTTGTATCCAACAGCACTGTAAGAACTAGCATGATTTATTGCCCGTTGTTTATCATCCATATCACAGACTTTAATAGTGGCTATCATTTCAGTCTGGCCCATTCTGTTGAGATCCTTTGTCTTTTTGATAACCGCAACGTGCATGTCCCAACTTTTCGGCAAAGAATTGACCAACTTATTGTTTATTTCCGAGGTTTGCAGATAAATTCCTGCAGTTCTTATTTCAGTCACAAGAGTTATGAATCTTTGAAGTTGAGATTCTAATGTCTCTCCCAAAACATGACTAAACATGTTAAACTTTTGTCTCAGCAGATCTTGACGGCTTCTTTTCATGTCTTCATTTCCCTCATAAACCTCTATCAGTGCAGCCCACAACTCTTTAGCAGACTGAAGTTCTCTAAATTTAAGGGCAATCTCAAGCGAGAGTGCCATGGTTAGAGTGGAAAGAGCTCTCTCATCTTCTTCAACTTTAGCAAAGTCATCATCATCATATTGAACAACCGGTTTCACAAGAACCTCATCAGAACCATCCTTTTGATAGGTGATCCTTTGAGGTCCCCTTACAATACTTTTTCAAACTTTTGAATCTTTCATCTTGGCATAGTGTTCAAAACGAAATTTCCATTCACTAAACCCCTCATGGGACAACAAGCGGGGTATACGAGTAGCAGTGCCCATGATGTAATCAAGTTCTTGATGAAGTGACGAGTTGGTGGAATTGCTACCATTAGTTAACTAGGCCATTTTAAAACTGATTGAATATTGTACTTAGGTCCAATTAAATTTAAGTCCAGTAAGGTGGTCCAAGTCCAAGAATAACAGGCCCAAAGCAACAGACTAGGCCGAGACTGCGTTGAAACAGTTGACCGAGAACACTGAGGTTGACCGTGTGAACACTGAGGTTGACCGAGTATTGACCGAAAACTCTAACCAACCTTGACCGAGAACCACCAATCTTTGACCCAGAACCCAGGAATTGATCAATAACTTACCGAGAACCACTCTTGGCCGAGAAATACTCTTGACTGAAAATAACCAGTGGCAGAAAACAAAGTGTGACAGAGATCAAAGACAACCGAGATCTCAATTTCTTCGCCGAGAACTCTGTTTTCAAGCCGAGGACACCGAGAAAAAGTTTGACCAGTGGATTTTGGCAACAATTTAATCCTTATTTTAGTGGGATTCAAACTGTTTCCAAAGATAAGTCAATCTTTGGCCAAAATATCGCCTATTCTTCTTCTCCGATCACACACTCACCGGGAAAACAGAAAAGATCACCGTATAAGCTATTCCCGAATCCTTGATATCACAATAACGAGCCTGAATAAGGTCTAAGGCTCTGATACCAATTGTAAGTTCCGAATCTGGATCACTACAATTATGATATCAATACAACAAGTATAGGTGCGGAATACCTATACTCGGTGATTCAAGAACACGGATTGACAAAGTAAAATAACACGGAGTTGCTTCAAAACACACGTATATTGATAAAATACGTCGGGTGCTTAAGCACTTACAATACTTGATGACAATTACTTGAAACGAACAACCACAACCTATACATGACAACGTCTATATATAGAGACACCATCAACATAGCCGGCCCAAACTAACAAAGGCCCACCGAGAACACATAGATGTTCTCTGCTCACATACAAACCCAAAACCCAAGCCCAAACAAAGTTAAACTACATACAAACTAAGCACAAACCACATAAACTGGGCCCAAACAGTTTAAGTATGACAATTTGCAACCAAATCTTGAACTATTCTTGTTTTATACTTAAGAGTTGAGAGTGATGTCACAATCCACCAACTATCAATGGCCTTTATTTGAACAGTAATGGTCCAAAACTCAAACACAAGCAGGACTACTCATTATTATTATTGTTATTTTTAATACCAACTCTTTCAATTACTTCTTTCACAAAGCAAAATTTCTGTATATCACCAACCACTTCTTTCTACCGTTTAAATTTCCTTTTAGCATCTCGTTTCTTTCTCTAAAGACACAATAGCAAACAATTGTTTTTTTGCTTTGTTTGTGTTGGCTGATGACGATTTCCAGTGAAGTATGACGGGGATCTGGTTATGGAGGCTGGGTAAGATGGGAAGAGTGGAGGCGGGTGACAGTGTTCGTGACTAGCAGCGGCTGTTTTTGGTTGTGGTTATGACTAGTGTTGGAGGTGGAAAGAGTTTAGCGGCGAATCTAACGGTTGTATGTGGGGCGGCGGCGGTGTTGAGCGACGGCTCCGGCTGTTTAGGGTTTAGGTTGGTTCGAGCGGTGGGATACCCGCTCTGATACCATAAAGAATCCGATAAAGTTTTATTTTCTTGTTCAAACCGAAAATACCCAAAAGGATATAATACTCTTGTATTATAATCCTGGATGACTTGTACTTTGTCAAGAATCCACCAATAAACCTAAGCAAAAGAGCTTATCACATAAAGTGAGCATATAATAACCTTCTAAGATGTTATGAAATGATTGTTGGAAAATAAATTTAAGAAAAGTAATAAAATTTACCTCAAGCTTAGAAACAATGCCAGAGACCCAGACTCATATTATCATCACAGCCACACTGTCCCATCGTTGGATGTACGTGTAGATGCAAACGTCAACTACTCGCGTAGCAAATGCTGTGTGATGGAGACGTAAACTTTTACCTAGCTAAAGACATTAGAGAGCATATATATTATTCCTACTAAATCATAGCATATAATAAACCTTCTAAGATGTTATGAAATGATTGTTGGAAAATCAATTTAAGAAAGGTAATACGGTTTACCTCAAGCTTCACCCAGACTCGTATTATCATCACAGCCACACTGTCACCATCGCCGTATGTACGTGTGGATGCAAACGTCAACTTCTCGCGTAAGAAAACGCTTTGTGATGGAGACGTAAACTTTTACCTAGCTAAAGACATTAGAGAGCATAGATATTATTCCTACTAAATCGTCATACACAAATCTTATTTCTTATTTCTTATTTGTTATTAATCAAGCTTGTAATTCATTATTCCAGACACCAGCATCGTCGTCGCCTAGGGTTTCCAAAATGGAACCCAACAACAAACTATTAGGAGCCACAACAATCGAAATGGAAAAAAGTCATGGCCACCATAATAAACTGCCATCAGGCAAATCCAAACATCACAAAATGCGGAATACTCAAAGCTTTCAAAACCTCATTATTATCGCAATTGCTCCCCCCCCTCCAATTGTTTTTTTCCTTCATGCGTTGTCGCCGTTAATGATGCCACTGGAACTATCAAACAATAGAGAGAGAAGTTGGTGGGAGAAATAAGAAAAAGCATGTTTAATCTCCTAGTGTATGAGAAAGAGAGAAAGAGAGAGAGAGAGAGTAATTGGTATATCGGGTCCAATGAGATGACAGCTAAGTGACCACGAGATGTACAAACATCTTAGCACACACTACAAACAAAAACAACACAATTTCAATGAACAGTATATACATGAGTGATAAGAAAGTTCCAAAATATAATATATAGTCCTTAATGTTTAAAACTTGCTGGATCATCGCTAACCAACAATTTCGGTTTTATTGTTGGTCCAAAAAGATAACCCAGTTAACTTTTGGTGTTAAATGCTAAACATAAGAGGGGGAGTTTGGTGCATTTAATATCTTAATTCTCTCTTCTCTCTCTTAAAATCCTGATACAGCATAAAACCCCATTTAACACCCATCCCCTATTAATATTGAAAACCCTAAACACTTGAAAATGCTTTTCAACAATAATCTTATGATCGAGGAACACTAATTGAAGAAATCTATGACGGTTTTGTGGCGCATAACGGCCGAGGATGATGACTTTATTCCTGATGATATGTTTTTTTGCTTGATTATTGCAAATACTAAGTCTCTCTTAGTTATACTAAAATGATCATTTCTAAATTTGTAATGTAGGGGATGGAAAGGTTTTCTCTGTCAAACTCAACCATTGTGGGAAGTTCTCTAAGTTTCCTGGTAGAAGATACTATTGAAGGTTAATCTTGAAACGATTCATCAAGAAAGTTGGGGGGGGGGGGGGGGGGAGCAAGTGAAATAATTTTAGTAAGTTTATTTAGTATGGTAAAAATAAACTAGTTATTTAGTTTCCTAGAATGAGTTGTCTTGTTTTGCAAGTTATTAGTTTAGTATAAAGTAGATGGTTAGGGTTTATGTAATTTTTAAGAGTCAAGAATTATAATAAAACAGAGAAATAGACCAAGAGATCAAATATTGTGTACTTGGGATCAGAGCGGTTTGAAAAGAAAGCGGTTTTGAGAGTCGTTTATGAGAAAGGGGTGCAACCCCGTTAGCTGCGGTGGGGGCTGAAAATAGAAAGCATGCAAGAATGTGTTCGGGTGTTATAGTAGGCGAGAAACAAGATCATCACGTGAATGAAAAGTTTAAGGTTGAATAAATTAAGCAAGCAAGTAAGAACAATAAAATATAAAAGGCAAAAGGTGATCGATGAAAAAAAAGTACAAGTAGAAGAAAGCAACCAGGTGAAGCAAACCTTGGTTAATTTAGAGTCACCATCACGAAAGATCGATGCACACAGACTAGCAAGTTGGTGAAATTGAAACTAGCATGCAACTACTATGCAAGCACGTCTAAGATTAGAATCAACCTACATGGTGAATTAGTTTCCAAAGAAGTAAGTACCACAAACCTCAATTAATTAATTAAGGTTTGTGTGAAAAGTGAAGTAAGCCGATAAGAAAGTAGTTTTCTTTGTTTTTCTTTTAACAAAGTAGCAGTTGCAAGAAGGGAGCGGGTTCATTTTGAATCCATGTTTTAGAAAGCAAGTCCTTTTCAGCAAGTA
>NW_027506661.1:0-35351 GCF_021521415.1 Bidens hawaiensis
GATAGTCAGAGTAAGAAGACTGGCAGTTACAAGCTCCCCGGGGGTTTCTTCTTGTCCAATTTTATTAAATATAGTCAAACGATACGGCTGCTACACTAGCTATAACTCGAGCAGATTATGATGATCTCATCTAAGCTCCTGTTAATTGGCGACAACGGTATGTAATGTTTTTTATTGATTAAATCTTGAGTTCTGGAATAACTCCGTGTGCGTTTATGTGTGATTGATTATCCAGCGATTATGAAGCAATTTGTGCGGTTTCTGTTAGCAAGATCTCAATTTTTTCCGTTGAGTTTGATTCTGATTTCTTAATTTGTGCCGTATTATGTAGAAGTGTGAATGGTTCTATTTGGGTAAGTTTTAGGCTCAAATCGAACCAAAAACCCAAAATATGGTTTTTGAGTTTTCCAAAATCGTTTGGTTTTGGTTTTGTTGGTTTTGGCCTCAAACTGAGAAAAAACTTTAGTTCTTGTTTGATTTGGTTGTATTTACACGTGAGGCCACCGAAAAACAACGAGACGTGGGGGGAGCTATAATCCAGAAGACGTCTGGTGATCCAACCATTCTAGAACAACCGTTTACTTTTGATTCTTTTGTAGACTCAACATCTACACAGGCGAGTTGCTCATAATTTGTTTGTTTGCATAGAATTTAGTATAATCTTTTTGATGTGTTCTTTTTACTCAATTATCTATACTGATATAATATATTGCTTCGATGTTGGAGCCATTTTGGTTTATGTCAAAACAGGTTGTAAACAAACTGAATTTTTAGTCATTTAAAAAGAATATCAATTTTTCTACCGGTTAAAAGGAGTTATAAGAAAAATGAGTTCGGGTTATTAAATAGAATATCAACTTTTGGGCGGGTTAACTAGTGTTACTTACGCGTACATAGTTTTTGTTTCACGTGTTTAATGTTGGTTACGTGCGTGGAGGTGGTTACATGTGTTTAATCTTGGTTACGCGCATTAAGGTGTCTGTTGCATGTTTTTAAATAGCTGCTATGTTTAGTCAATGTGGGGGGGGGGGTGTTTGGGATTGCTTCTTTAAAATGTTTTTTGCTTTTTGGAGAGGCATAATATCCAAAATGCCCCTCCAAAAGCACCTGAAAGCATCAATTTGATGCTTTCAGGTGCTTTTGGAGGGGCATTTTGGATATTATGCCTCTCCAAAAAGCAAAAAACATTTTAAAGAAGCAATCCCAAACATGCACTTAATATAGACTTTCAACATTCTTAGTCATTACTCATTATCATAAACCTTTTTCTATTTGTATAACTATGGTTGGTATGATAGTTACAAGTTCATAACTATGATTAAACATAGATGCTAGAAGTAATGCTGCTGGTCAAAACTAAGTATCATATTATTTAACTTTTCTTGAAATTAATATATTACTCATCTTTCCAAGCACAAGAGCCATGTCTTAGGGTATAACACATAGAATTGTGATAAACAACATCATTCCCAAAACGCGTTGGTGATGTTAAGAGGCAGGACATTACTTATGAACCAAGGATCTCTCTTGTCCATGGCCGATGTGGGATAGTCTAAGAGTGAGACGATGTTGTGTTTGCCAAGGGTGTTACAAACAACCCCCCTTTGGACTCATCGTCCTTGATGAGGCGTGTCCCATCATCCCGAATGGCACATGAGTAGCTTTGATACCATCTGTAACACCCCAGTCTCTCGTACCACCAATATTGTTCGCTCTGCCCACAAAGAGCTCACGGATTTGTTTTTGGTTGCCCGAAACGCGTTGGTGATGTTAAGAGGCAGGACATTACATATGAAACAAGGATCTCTCTTGTCCACGGCCGATGTGGGATAGCCTATGAGTGGGACGATGTTGTGTTTGTCAAGGGTGTTACACATGCTGATAAGCATTAAAGTCAGAATTATGCTTCATTTTTTTAGGAGAAATCGTACACTGTAACCGCTGAGTTCAACAAGTTGTTTAGAGACAAAAGCTTGTTCACAAGAAAGAGAAGATTCCAAGTCAAATTAAAAAAGTGTGTTTAAATTAAGTTCTTTATATATTATTAATGTTATATATATATATATATATATAAGATGGTTTGAATTATTGTCTTTGCAAATTATGTTATCTGTAGATCATAGTCGATTAGGTGAAACAACTTACTCGGCTACGGGGGTACATAGATCAGATGGTTGAAGATGCTAATGTTGTTTCATTTATTTTATCTGCTCAAGGTAAGTTTTAGTAAATAATGATGATAAATCTTTAATAATAGTAGGTTGTGTAATATCAAACATGGTGGTAGGTTCATGGAATCGTGGTCCCGGGACGGGCATTGTCACCTTGTGTGTCGGGCCTTCTTATGTGAATCGAGATGTAAATACTTCTAAATTAAATAGAAAATTAAAATATTGTTTCATGTTATTTATATTTTATTTTTAAGGAGGATTTCTTCTTTGTGTTGCATGTGATTTTATCTGGAATGGAGGAAGTTATTGAGCTTCGACCTATTCTGGATGCTCATGTTCCTGTTATGAAATTCAACTTTGACGAATTCAATTGATGACCAGTGGACCTTTAAGGTGGCTGGTTCGATGACCGGTACAATTATGAATAAAATTCAGGTTTCAAGTATTAAAGTCAAATTAATGGAACTTTGCCATATATTTCCTTATCAGTTATATATACTATATTAAAATACATATAGGAAGGGCAAGTTGGCTAAACGGGTCATTTGACTTCAAGGTACTGGTATTATTACTGGTACTTTATATATTGATAATGTGAAAATTTTGTAAAATCATGATATGGAAATTTTTATGTTTTGAGAAAAAATTTTAAACGAGCGTAAGCTCAGCTTGAGCTCGGATGTGTAATGGGAAATGAATACATAGAAGTTCAATATTGCTAAAACTTAAAAATACAAAAGGCTTGTTAAGGTTTGACGAGTCTAAAGAGGGGCTTCCTATACAAGGCTCGAGCTCTATGATAAACATACTTTATTTGAGGCTTGGCTCGGCTTGTGCTCGAAAAAGCTCGGATCATTTCAAGCTTTTTATTGATTTGAGTACCTCACGAGCAGTTAGTGGTGGCATGTCTTTTGAATTTAGAAGTAAAAAACACTTATCAAAATTACAAATTTAAACTATTTCTATGATTGGATCAATAAATGAGTTTAGCTATTTAGAGGTAACTTAGTAAGCATCCTTTCTTTGTGTTAAGAAGAACGTAATCAGCAATACAACTGGTAGTTTGCCTTCATATGGCGAACAAAAAAAATTAATATTTTCCATTTTTTTTATTTCAAACATGATTTGACCTCCTGCCCCAAACCTAATGCTGCAAAGATCACAACACCTACAGAAAATGGCTTTATGCATTTGTGCAGTAAAAAAATAATAATTTCTTGTTTCATGAATTGAAAGTAAGATAATAAACGATCATAGTTTTTTTAATCCTTGGTGCAATATTTTAACCTTTGTATAACTTTATGGTATAACTTGCTAGATATCCTACAAAGAAGCTGGTGGAATAATAAATGAAGATGGCAGTCTATCCCGCCCTCTAATTGGCCTGATGAGGTGTCTACAAGCTCAACGCTTTTGTAAAGGTTCTTTTGGTGTTTTATTGGTAATAAATAACATTGGTTGTGTAGTGGGACTAAAAGCGAGTTAAAATTCAGGAACCTTTTTTTTTCTTCTTTTTTTTGTAGTTTATAGAGTTGAATTTTGTATAGGCTTTTTAAGCATTGAACTTTTGTGGGTGAATTGACTTTGACTAGAGTTGAAATTTTTAAATAAACTTTTGGTCGAAGTTATGATATGTTTGTGTTTGCTCAAAGTGGTTTAATCATTGTTTGTTTTAAATATGTTGATATTTCATCTTACATGAAATTTGTCCAACATGTAAGAAAGGGGTGTTGGTTCGATTAAAGATGACCCATTACCACACTCAACTCCACCCACCGGTTGTTTGCAAAGCTCTATTTGAGTCTTTTTGTTAAGTTTTTTTTTGATCTTTTTATAATTTAATTTGTTATTAATTTTAAGTTGTATGCTATGAATGTAAAAAAAATCTATGTACTTAAGATTTAGTTGTGTAAAAGAGCTCATAAGGCTACAATGGAGAATAAAACACTTGGGATGAAACAAGAAAATAAAACCATACAATAATTAAATGTTTTTGAATTGCATAAAGGCCCCAGAAGAACACTTGCCCCGGATCGACTTCCAGATCATAATTGCGCCTCTAGTGAATAACTAAAGAAAATAGATAGGTGGGAGATATAAAACTAGAAGTGAAAGAAACTAATTATAAAAATATCAATTATATAATAGAAATATCTCTCTGAGATTCACTAATTATTTGACTGTGGCGGGTCTCTATGTATAACCGGAACCTAAGTGTTATTTGTGTTCAATGTTTTTTAATTCAGATTTGTAAGGCTTATGGCATAGATAAACCACACCATGCTATGACTAGAAAACTAACATAAGTACTATACAATATATCGCGAAAGAATTAATAAACTAACGGAAAACGAGTAACGTGTTGTAAATTTTCATTCCCGCCGCATCGCACGGGTTTCTACTAGTTTATCATTAGATAAATATTAAGGATATATGGCAAATAAGGGTACAGTTAGAAATTCAATCATTCGAAATGTGATGAATTAAACACAAAATCCAATCAGAATCATCAGAGGTAAGTAAGAGAGAATGAAGTAGTTAAGATCTGATCTGGAATGGATAAGTAGTAAGAGAGAATGCAAGAGGATGATATTAATGGCAGAGAAACAAGTGCATTTGAAGAAGAACTTACAGGTGAGGTGAGGTGAGGTGAGGTGGTATTATGTTGGTTGTACGCAAGGTTTGGGTTTTGTTTGTGGTCGGATGGATGGATGAATGGATCTGACTGTAAACAAAGATGATGGAGGAAAAGAGTGAAAGACTGAGAGTGTAGGTCCGGTGGTTAGATAGATAGATACAGTCCATTATATTGTATTTTGTAATCATTTTTCGCGAGCCCTCCTTTTGGACTTATTCGCACTTCTTAAATTACTGTTTTACCCTGTAGAAAATATTACTATTGAGGGGAGACGGGATAGAGACCGACCGACCGACCCAAATTTACTTGGAATTTCATGATTAGACCTGATCTACTTTACTTCCACTCTCAAAATACATGGCTGAGGATATGGAATTTTGGAAATGTAGGATTAAGATTAAAAGATTTTAAAGAAAAACGTAAAGTCTTTTATAAGAGATGTGTTGTAGGGGTAATTATTTACCTTGTTTTTAATATTATATGATATATTATTGTAATTTATTTTCTAAATTTACTTTTTTTAATTTTTTTGTTCATTTCTAACATCACTATTTTAATTTTTCTAGGTATAAGCGAAGGCTTCAATCTAGCCACATGTTTCTCGACGACTTCGTCTTCCTTACTCTTAGATCCATTATTGAAATAACTAGAATTCCGATAAAAAGAACTTCGCTAGTTCACTACAAAAGAAGAATCATTGTCAATCTCAAAAAATATGATTTTCAATATCAATATATATAGAATAAATGTCCCCATTGTTATTTTTAACTAAAAATAGTTTCATAGAGAATAAATTCCAAATGTCCTTGACGCCAAAAGAAAGATCAATATTACTGTAATGTCATAACCACTCCAACTCTTAATGTTTTATTCGTATCATTATATATGGATCTTGACTTTCGCTAAATTTTCAATTTCAATAGTACCAAGACTGCACGCTGATTCACTTAGCCTACATCTGTGTTCAAACTCCTTCTTAATAAGAACGAATTGAACCAACGTCTTTTCAAATAGTTTTATTGCTCCATATTTTCATGAAAAACAATCGATGAATAGTCATTCGACGAAAAATCATTCATTTAAATTTTGAATATTGTATTTCCTATCAAGTTTAAGCATACAAATACAATCACTAGAATTATTATATAATAAGAAGTGTGCGTATTGAAAAAAGATTTGTTCTTTCCACAATCATGCAAACAATGTTTTGCAAAAATCTCGTCTAATAATTAATAATAAGTTAAATTTCTATTACAATACAAATACATAACAAAAAGGACAATATACATGATGGTAGGAAGAGTACACATATCTCGATCCACAGAAACAATAGGATCTAAAATAATATCCAATCCTAAGGATCCATAGGATTCATTGTGGATCCAATACAAAATATAGAAAGATTTGAGTTTTTTAATATTCGAGTTTTTATTTGAGATTAACTATATCTATATAAGTATGTAATGTATATGTCTGTTAGATTCAGCCCAACATTTGTAGTAAAAGATTAGGCCGAATTTCATTGAAAATCAACTAAGAGAACTAACATTATATCTTTTTGTTAGGGCATGAATTTTATACTGAGGATCCTTAATCCTTAACTGTCTTATGGATAGATTATCCTTAAGATATGTATTAGGTTATGAAGGATCAACGATCCTCGGTATTATTTGTTTACTAATGATTGCGTTTAGTATGGTGATGTGTTAGACAAGTATAACAACTCTAAGATCCAGTCTATTGTACGTTCCGCTATGTGACATCTATAGCATATGGTCAAGATTGAAGACTAAGATAAAGCGAGAAGTAACAGAATAATAAGATCGATTGCCGAGTACTAAAGGACAAGATATGTTATTCTTGAAGACGTGTTTGCATCAATTATCCTTATGGAGTATTCTCTAGATGGAGTATGGATCCAGGAACCTTATTCAGCATATTTATTAATGGACGATTTCGTGTGGAGATTGATGTTTAAGTAACCACAACGGCTCCTAGACCTAGTCTACCGCTTATTTCGTCATTAAACGTCTGCTAGCACGTGGTCAAAGAGCACGATGGAATAGAGTGGAAGACTAGCGTGATTATAGGATATAGCTGTTATGTTAGTTATATGTATTTTTCTTTATATACCGAGTCGTGATCAACATTAGAACACACACACACAAACACACGTATTCTAGCTGCTAAGATATTTTGTACTCACACATATAGTATTCATTGATCAACAACTCCACAACACTTGTAACCATCTTTTTACCATTAATAAACTTGACAGTGATAGTTTTCACCGTCCGAGGGATTTTTGTGCCAGAGATTATAATTATCACGTACCATCCGACTAAGGATTACATTGGTAATCTTTGACCGAAGCAATTCGATCAAAGACTACATTGCTAGTTTTTGACCGAAGTAGGATTATCATAATCAAGGGTTTTTTCCTTCGTGATCAAATCGTTGTGTTCATCAAGATTTCGATTATACATTCGCTCTTATCGTATTAGCACTATACCTCACTTTACAGATTTGGATAGATTATCCTTAGCTTATTTTTATCCAAAACAATTTGGCGCCCACCGTGGGGCAATTGGTGCTATAATCCATATTATTCCTATCATTTTCAACCTTCTCATACCCATATCACTATCAATGGCCTCTCAATCAACCTCTGCTTCATCAACTATGCCGTCATAGGTCCCTCTCTCATCAAGGACTTTGCCACCGATGCCTCCGCCAATCACGGGAGCACAACGAACTGCTGCTTCTGGAAGCAAGACGCCGCTGCCAGTCTTCCAGAGCTCGAGAACCACTGCTGCCACCCTGGTGGTTAGTACTAACAATGATGTTTCTTCTATGTTTTCGCAGGTTAAAGCATACATGGAGCAGCAGAACAAGACCAACCAGAGGATCCTTCGTGAGATAGAAGATCTCAAGAAGACTAAGAGGCCAGCGGAGGATCACACTCCCCTGATACCCAGGATGCTGGACTTCACCAGTCCAGGATCCATGGCCCAGTTCACTCAAGGATCATCTATTCTTCAGCAAGGGTCCATGGGTCAACAGACTCAAGGACCCTCACTGTTTCAGCTAGGATCATCTGTCCTTCAACAAGGATCCATGGGTCAACAGACTCAACGATCCTCACTGTTTCAGCCAGGATCATCTATCATTCAACAGGGGTCCGTGGGTTAACAAACTCAAGGATCCTCACACTTCCAACAAGGATCACCAATGCTTCAACCAAGATCCTCTGGTTCAAGGATCCTATAATTCCCAACCTCAAGGATCCTTCTATCAGAATCCATGATCCTCAGGAGTCCAACATCAACAATCCTCCAAAGTCCATGAAGGAGATTTCATTCCCATGCAGACTATCACGTCGGGTGGTCCAACTCCTATCGATGACTCTTCTTATCCCAGATACTCATCCGAGATGCCAACCTTCGTCCAGCAAAGAGGTAATTTGTATGATCCTTTATCCTTTGATGCTAATCGTGGTTCCATGCAGGATGCAGGTATCAACCAAGCTATGGCCAAGGAACTACAGAAGCTCAAGGATATGATATCCAGTGTTCTCGGGGTGATACGACCAATTTCCGAGATACCTGAAGGAAGCCACAAATTATCCAGATTTGCTCCGCCTATCTGTGACGCTGATATCCCGAAGCGATTCCAAACCCCCAATATGAAGACTTACGATAGGACCACTGATCCTGAAGAAGATGTGGCACAATACAGAGAAAGGATGGAAATCAACCCCATTCCTGAGAGACTCAAGGAAGCCTGCTTGTGTAAAGGCTTTGGATCCACACTAACAAGATCAGCATTAAAATGGCTGCTAAGTCTTCCTCCCTTTTCAATTACTTCTTTTTCACATTTAGTTAACTTGTTCAACAGTCAATTTTCCTGTAGCAAGAAATTGAGAAGTTAGCAAGTGATTTATACCGAGTTATCCAACCAAGTGATGAATCCCTTAGGGGTTTCGTCACGAGGTTCGGCAGGGAAGCTCTGGAAATCCCTAATCTTGACATGGCTACTGCTGTTGAAGCCTTCAAGATGGGACTTCAGAGGGGCTCCCCCTTTTATGATGATCTTGTGATGACACCCTTCAGGTCTCTAGATGAAGTAAGGAGTGCTAAGGTTTATACGTTTGGAAGATGACAAAAGGATCCAAGAAAGATTGGGGGCTCAGACAAAACAAGAATTCCCTGATAATAAGAAAGGATCCTCATATAGGAACAATAACTCAAAGCCGTACAACAAGTTCAACAATCAAAACGTACGAGTAGTCGAAGAAGGAAATGATGATGAAGACTATCCCTGCATCTCCGAGTATTGTTTCTCTGTAGATACCCACGGCTTGATTTGTGCCATGAAGGATCTAGGGGAGAAAGCAAGGTGGCCCCGAAAGAATGAGAAGACTACTACCTTCAAAGACAAGTCTAAGTGGTGTGCCTTCCACGAAGATTTTGGCCACATGACAGACGAATGCATTGGCTTGAGGAGGGAAATTGGATACCTCCTGAGCAAGGGTCACTTTAAAGAACTCTTGGGAAGGAAGAAATCCAGGATCCAAAAGATCCTCCACAAAAAGCAACGTCACCACCACCAGATGCTCACGTGATCAACTTCGTCTCCAAAGACTCTGACATATTTCAAACATCTTGATGTGCGAAAATATATATAATAAAACACGAATCGCAACTAAGCTTTAAAAACCAAACAACCTATCCTAGTCACACAAACGGCAAGTGTACCGATCGCGTATAGCAAAGATCAGGAAAGTCTGGATATCGAACTCGAAGACACGTGAGAACGACTCAGATTATAAACCCAAATCCAAGTCCTACCTTAAAATATTTAATTGATTTTATTATTATTTTTTATTTTATTTTAATTAACTAACTTGCTTAACTTAACGAAACTAACGAGAAAACTTAGCGGCACTTACGAAGCTTTTAACAAATACAGAGAAACGACTACCTAGGCAAGAATCTTATTGACAGTTCAACGGTTAACGGAATTAACTAATCACACGACACCGGGATCATAAAATGATCAACTAAGGCTTATTAAAGTTCGCTAGATCACCTCTCGGTCTCACCAACTAACCCTCACAAATCTAAGAATATTGAATAAATGCACCGGGATAAAGATTACTAAGGTACCCTAATGACGCATCTCCTCTCGAACTCAACGACACAAAACCCGCTTAAAATTGGTACTAGCAATTCTAGGGATAAAGGGGTAACAATATCTAACCCAATCTAAGACACATATTTGCACACAAAACTAAAACGGATAAGACCAAAACTCGCTCTCGCGCAATTCTAACCTAACCGAATAAAGACGCGAGACAAGCTGACTCCCTATTACCTCTCGGTCGCAAGGAAGGTGAACCTATTGAATTTTAATAATTAATCACACCCAAGATTCCTATGGTCGCGCTAACCACAAACAGATCAAAAACACCAAGTCTAAGACCTAAACGCAGAACCCTAACCGAACGACACGCTATCAATCAATCAAAATCATACGCAGAATCACAAGCAATAATTATATAAAAACAATATTTTAATACATCAAAGATTGAATTATATAAATCTTTTCAATAGTAATACATCATGTGATCAATTAAAACCAAATAAATCATCAAACAAAATCAATATTCATCTAAACCTAGGTAGTACAAAAGATTTAGCCAATAATCATAACCAACGAAAACTTAACAAATTTAAAAGTCATAGTCATCATATCAAGATATATAGAGATGAATTTATAAAATAAATAATGCAAACCTATTTGAAGAAAAATAATGCTCCCTATTGCGGTTGCTGTCCCGACTCCCCTTGGCTTCCTTCTTCCTCCTAAGCACCACTGCCGATCAGAACTAGGGGCTGCCCACTAGGTTGGGTATTAATTTTTTGTTATATTTTTTTTGCTTTTGATTTGCTTCCGTGAAACTCAACCAAAACCACACAAACCTTAATTTCTCTTGTCTCCTTAAAACCCACAAGGATGCTCCAATGATAGCCGACCAAATCCCAAAAACAACAAACCTCTTTTTTCTTTTGTGTGTTATCTTCCGATCGGCAATTAGAGAGCTAGTCTTAGGTTTTTTTTTAATGATATATTATATATTATGCAAGAAAGGTTTTCTCCATGTGGGCATTGGGTCGGTCCTTGAGTTTAGTCTTTAAACTTGATTAAAAAGGCCTCTTTTGTCTTCAAAAACCCGAACCTTTTCTCTTGTAAAACTCATCACCTACACAAAATAATAAACTTTCTAAGATCAAGTAAAAACGAGTTAAAAACATTATTTATTATATACTTAATCCATTAAAAGGTGATAAAAAGGGACGGAAAATAGGTGTGTTTTACAACACATCAAACATCCCCACACTTAAAACTTTTTCGTCCCTGAAAAAGAAATCTACACAGGATCATAACCAGGTGAAAAACAACAAACTCCCAGATTATTTATCATTATTAAAGCACAAGAAACAGCTCGACATATTGACCGCGATTGCCGATATTGTTGTCCACTTAAACCCAGCCACCAGCCAATCAAGCCCCTTTTGCATTAAACGTTTTAAGTCCAAAAATTAAGGCTACACCTACCCCATCTCAGACAAAGAAAGCCAGAAGACTAGAGTGGAAGCAAACTGGTTCGAGAAATTACCATAAGCCAAGGACTCGTTGATGATACTAATTAGATGCACTCGGTGAAAATTGATGGATGAATGGTCCTGTGGAGGTCGTACGAGCAATTCGTAAATATTATTGGACTTTATCCTATAAACCTAAAACTTTATTTATTGACTAAGAACTTTCGAGCCCCAATAGTGTATCCTCAGAGTCACCATCCCCAAAGTAACACGTAAACTCTAAGTCCCGTCTAGTATTTGCATCTTTGACCTCTTTTACTAACTTTAAAGAATGCTTCTTTGGCATTTTACAATACATATCTTTATTCACAAGCATTTTGCTTTTCTTGAACAACTTTGGATAATACAATACATAACAAACTTTCAAAACATACTTTTTTTTTCTCTTTTTTTTTTCTTTTTTTTTCTTTTTTCTTTTTTTTAATCTTTTATATCACCCTAAAATGTATAACTATTTCTAAGCTCGTAAAAAGATGGACATGTGGTGTGTGCTGGTTTGAGTGCATTTAATTCTTACCATCTCAAAGTTTTCAGATTATGGTAATCCTCCCTAAGCATCAAAATTCGGTTTCACCGTTTTTAAATTATTATATATATAAAAACATGCTAAAGAGAACCATCAAAGCTAGTTGGGCTTACCGACACATCCCAAATCAGATATGCAAACCATCCCTTTTTTTATTATTATATTATATTTTTCAAAAGTTCCGAGAGTTTGTTAGCACATTGGTAATAATATCATTTCCTGCTTAATGTAGAAGAAAAACCATTTTCAAGGGACATTTTTCTTTAAAAACTTTTGTTGTATTTTATTTGTTATTTAAAACATTTTTTTTCAAGTTCAGTCGCCCCAGCCACTTTCAGTTTTCGGGTGAATGGCTATCCCGTACATCTACAGGTAGAAAATGGGAATAAACATATACAAGTATATGTCCCTCGAACTTGAGTAACCGACATATTTTTCAGCGTAAGAACAAAACAATTTTTTATTTTTTTCATATTTTTTTAATTAATTTTTTTTCTTCAACTAAGTAAAATAAATTCTCATCCCTACACTTAGAACGAAATCGTCCTCGATGAGAACAAGGAAAAGAAATAAAATAAAATAAAAATAAAAACTTAAAGTAATCAAAATTAAAACAGAGAACGGGTTACTCCCCTGGTTTATATGCAAAATCTTCATCAACTGTGTATCAATCGATCGACCGTATAGCATTTTATTCACGGCCGCAACCTAGGGAGATCCAGTTCTGAAATGCCATCAGAGCTACCATGCGCATAATAAAACCTGCAATAACTCATACTCGCTCGCATGTAGCGGCGTACAAAACAAAAAAAAAACAAAAATATAAGAAATAAACATATTTTTGTGTGTGTGAAATTTTTTGATTTTTTTGATTTTTGATTTTTTTTAAGTAACAAAAATTAAATAAAACACATAATAAAGAAAATCATAATACACAATCTACAACTCGGGCGGTCTCCCGAGTGATGCATCCAACGCGTCTACGCCTCGGTGAGTGAGTCAAGGTAGAATACCTCGACTGTCTGATCAGCTACTGGCTCGCCTATGTAGTGCTTCAACCTCTGACCGTTCACCTTAAACTTCCCGCTTTCGTCTTCAATCTCAATTGTGCCATACGGGAATACCTCAGTAATGGTGAACGGGCCTGACCATCGGGAATTCAGCATTCCCGGAAATAATCGTAATCGAGAATTACATAGCAAAACCCGATCCCCACATTTGAACTGTTTATTACCTCTCAACTTTCTATCATGCAGCTCTTTAGTCTTCCGCTTATAATTGTACGAGTGTGCATATGCATGATTGCGAAGTTCCTCTAACTCATGTATCTGATGGAAAAGGTTCTCGCCCGCGGATGAAAGATCGAGGTTAACTGTTTGAAGCGCCCAAGAAGCACGATGCTCCAACTCAACAGGCAGATGACAGGGTTTCCCATAAATCATCCGAAACGGTGGGGAATCGGTCGGAGTTTTGTACGCTGTACGGAAAGCCCACAAAGCATCATCTAATTTGTCAGACCAATCCTTTCGGTTTATTTCGACTGTTTTCTCGAGAATGCGTTTGATGCCCCGGTTACTCACCTCTACCAGTCCACTAGTCTGTGGGTGGTAGGCAGTCGCAAGCCGATGGGTGACCCCATAGCGTTGCAACGCCTTTTCCATCTGCGCGTTGCAGAAGTGGGTACCTCGATCGCTGATCAAGGCTTTAGGTACACCAAAACGAGAGAAAAGATTTTTCAGAAATCTCACTACAACTCGGGCGTCGTTAGTGGGCTAGGCTTTGGCTTCAACCCACTTGGAGACGTAATAAAATACCACAAGTATGTACTTGTTCCCTCTAGACGACGGGAACGGGCCAATAAAATCAATACCCCAAATGTCAAAAACCTCGCAAACCTGAATAGCATTTTAGGGCATCTCATTTCGGGATGAGATGTTACCGACACGCTGGCATCGGTCACAGCTTTTAACGAACGCATGAGCATCTTTGAAATCGAAGGCCAATAGAATCCTGAATCGAAGACCTTCTTAGCAGTAAGAACAGCACCATGGTGACCTCTTGTCGATCCCTCATGACAGTGGCTCAAAATCCACCACCCTTCTTCAACATCCACACATCTCCTCACAAGCTGATCAGCACCTATACGAAAAAGAAACGGCTCATCCCAGATGTAGAAATTTACGTCAGCAAAGAATTTCTTCTTTTGCTGGTGAGAGACATCCTCATAGGAAGGGAACCATCAACGAGAAAGTTTGCTATATCGACGAACCATGGGTAGCCGTCATCTTGAGCTTTGACAAACATAAGATTCTCTATCGGGAAATGGTCATTGATGATGACCCCAGCATCTCCAATCTCGGCTCTCTCAAGACGTGACAAATGATCGGCCGCTACATTCTCGGCTCCCTTTTTTATCACAGATTTCTATATCAAACTCTTGAAGCAGCAGGATCCATTGGATAAGACGAGATTTAGCATCCTGTTTTCTGAAAAGATAACGAATGGCAGCATGATCCGTGTAGACGACTGTTTTGGACAGAACAAGATACGACCTAAACTTATCAAATGCAAACACCACAACTAACTACACTTTCTCGGTGGTGGTGTAATTCTCCTGAGCAGTATTCAAGGTCCGGCTCGCATAGTAGATCAGGTGGAAGTGTTTCTCCTTCCGTTGTCTAAGCACTGCTCCAACGGCATAGTCGCTCGCGTCGCACATCAATTCAAAAGGCATAGACCAGTCGGGAGCAATCATGATCGGGGCGTTAACGAGTTTGTCTTTTAGAAGATCAAACGCCTCGATACACTGTTCAGAGAAGACAAATGGAGCGTCTTTCTTTAGTAGCTTGGTCATCTGTCTCGCAATTTTTGAGAAATCTTTAATGAACCGGCGATAGAAACCCGCATGACCTAAGAAGCTACAGATGGATCTTAAAGACGTGGACGGGGGAAGATTAGAAATGGTTTCAATTTTAGCTCGATCGACCTCGATCCCCGCACTCGAGATCCTATGTCCTAGAACAATGCCCTCGCGTACCATGAAGTAACACTTCTCCCAGTTGAGGACTAGGTTGGTGTCGACGCAACAAGCCATCATCCTATCAAGGTTGGAGGGACAATGATCGAAAGAATTCCCGAAGACAAAAAATCATCCATGAAGACCTCCATGGAATCCTCGATATGTCATGAAAGATCTCCACCATACATCGCTGTAAAGTAGCTGGAGCGTTGTAGGTTCCCTGGGGGACGTCGCCGATCGATACGAGATCCGCACGAGGTCTAGGAGTGTGGAATCCTCCTAGACTCGTTTATTGGTGTAAAGATAAAGAACACAAACACGTACACGAACAAATACACGAACAAATACAAGAACGGGATAAACAAATCTGCAGATTCTTATATAATAATCAAAACGAATTACATACCAAACTCGTAAACAAATGACGGCCGACCCGAGGTGAGCTCTACCTCGGGTCGTCCCACACGACTCTCACTCTCGGTCTCTCTTTAGACAAATAAACTGTAACACACAATACTCTAATTTCTGGATACAAAACCTAAACAAGACACACATATATATAGACAAAACATCTTCTCGGGCTTGGGCTTGGGCCAGTAGGCGAAGTTGTTCATAACTTCACCTATGGCGAAGTTGTGATAACTTCGCCTAAGGCAGAAGTTGTTACAACTTCGCCGTTGGCGAAGTTGTTCTAACTTCGCCTAAGGCGAAGTTGTGCTAACTTCGCCTGTGGCGTTCCGCTGGTCAGAATTGCATAGCGACGGTCACAAAATGCACAAACAGTCTCCCCTTTGACCGTTGCTCTCAATTCTAACAAACACAAAAGAACATCTGTTACAAAACATACACCAACAGACTCCCTCTTAACTGATGATCTTCTGTTTGCTCATCAACCAGCCGTGTCTGAAACTGTCCTATAGCTTCACAAATCTACCAGTCACCCAGCGTCTTCCATATCAGATCTCCCCTTCAGTGTAAGCTTCTCCGACTATAACGATTGAGGTCTTTGAAATGCATGCATCCTCGTGCCAATAGATCATCTCAACCAATCACGTGAGTCCATCTGACTTCACCAACACGTGAAGTTGGGCTTCCTCCACAACTTCACCAACTCGTCGGCATACGATAAGGTTTAATCTTCAACTACTCAACATCAAGTGATCAATTTCATCACAAAACCACCTTGACAGAATCTAACACATGACCATTAATTAATCCGAAGCATCTTCAATCACCAGGGATAACGATCAAGAACATAAACACTTTAGTTCTCGATTAAATCCAACTTGTTCCAGAATTTTCACTCTAATAAATAAGCATCACGTTTCAGGATCCAATTCTCGAACGCCTTAAAAGTAACATAAATAATATGCTCTGACCGCAATCCAGTAATGACAAAAACCTTCAGTTCAATTTGACTTTCTTCAATTGGTCACCTCGAACAACAACAATTTCATTGCCCACAAACACCCAAATATGTGTCAATATCCAGTTTCAATCAATATCCCATTCACAAACTCAACTCCATATCCAGAGTTGACACGTATTTGTTCACACGTAAGACCCAGAGATAACAAGTTTCACTCGTTGACGGAACAACATCTCCGGTCTCACAATAATCGTGTACACATGGCCATACAGACGAAAACACCAAAATACTCTTTTTTTTTTCTCGTTAACTTCGCCTAAAGTTAACTTCGTCTGTCCATAACTTCGCCTGGCTATAACTTCGCCGAGAAGTCAACTTCGCCTAAAGTCAACTTCGCCTAAAGTCAACTTCGCCTGTTCATAACTTCGCCAGACCTTATATCTTCGCTGAAACCCTACGAACAGTGACGGCAACTTCGCCTGATGAACAATAACTTCGCCTACGGCGCTGTTCGGCCAGAAACGTACAGAAACGTGCCAGAAACACCAAAACGCAGATCTCGAACCATAGCATAAGAGCCTAAGGCTCTGATACCACTTGTAGGTTCCCTGGGGGGCGTCGCCGATCGATACGAGATCCGCACGAGGTCTAGGAGTGCGGAATCCTCCTAGACTCGTTTATTGGTGTAAAGATAAAGAACACAAACACGTACACGAACAAATACAAGAACGGGATAAACAAATCTGCAGATTCTTATATAATAATCAAAACGAATTACATACCAAACTCGTAAACAAATGACGGCCGACCCGAGGTGAGCTCTACCTCAGGTCGTCCCACACGACTCTCACTCTCGGTCTCTCTTTAGACAAATAAACTGTAACACACAATACTCTAATTTCTGGATACAAAACCTAAACAAGACACACATATATATAGACAAAACATCTTCTCGGGCTTGGGCTTGGGCCAGTAGGCGAAGTTGTTCATAACTTCACCTATGGCGAAGTTGTGATAACTTCGCCTAAGGCAGAAGTTGTTACAACTTCGCCGTTGGCGAAGTTGTTCTAACTTCGCCTAAGGCGAAGTTGTGCTAACTTCCCCTGTGGCGTTCCGCTGGTCAGAATTGCATAGTGACGGTCACAAAATGCACCAACAGTCTCCCCTTTGACCGTTGCTCTCAACTCTAACAAACACAAAAGATCATCTGTTATAAAACATGCACCAACAAGCGTTACAGAGTCTAAAGGAAAACGTGCCGTGGGGGGGGGGGGTGAATGTGGTTTTCTCTTGATCACCGGGAGAGATCAGGATTTGGAAATACCCGGAGAAACCATCCAGAAAGCAGTAGTATTACTGGCCCGCCAAACGCTCAAGCATCTGATCAATGATGGGTAGAGGAAAGTGATCTTTCCTTGTGGTATCGTTCAGTCTGCGGTAGTCGATGCAGACTCTCCCACCGGTCACGGTCCTAGTGGGAATAAGCTCGTTCCTTTCATTGGTGACGACAGTCATGCCACCTTTCTTGGAAACCAGTTGGACCAGACTCACCCAGGTGCTATCAGAGATGGGAAAAATGATTCCCGCATCAAGGAGTTTTATGATTTCTTTCTTAACGACCTCTAGCATTTTCGGATTAAGCCTCCGTTGAGGCTGAACGACAGATTTAAAATTATCCTCTATGAGGATCTTATGAGTGCAGAATGAGTGATTAATCCCTTTGATGTCGATAATCTTCCATGTTATCGCCTCCTTGTGCGCTTTCAGAACCTTCAACAACTTCACTTTCTCGATCTCCGTCAAGGCAGACGCGATGCTGACGGGTAGCTTCCTCTCTTCATCCAGAAATGCATACTCCAAATGATCGGGCAGATCCTTAAGTTCTAATGAAGGAGGAGGGCTCTCAACGGAAGGTAGGTCTCTCGGATCGTCTCGCATGATCTCAACAGCTGACTCTGAATCTAGGGGTGGTGACACGGTGTCATCCATCAATGGTGGAGCAGTCATGGCAACCATCTCGACCTCTGAAATCTCCCTATCGAGAATCTGTGGGTCCAAGGTAGGTCCTCCACAGATGTCAGTGAAAAAATCCCGCACATGCGATACGATGGTGTTAACGAAATACAGGGAGTCGTCCGCCGACTTGGGGTGCTTAAGTGACTGTCTTACGTCAAAGGTGATGTTATCATCCCCAACTTTCAGAATCAGTTTGCCCTCACGGACGTCGATCAACGCCTGTGCGGTGGCAAGGTGTGACACTCGTCAATTTCACGTTAACTCCGTTAATTCAAACTCCATCAATTCAAACTTGAGATCATTTGATCTATAACGCATATCTCATTACATTTAAACTAGGGTTTTAAATGACGCTTGACAATCACTACACATGTAGTCTTTCGGGATTGCACCGAAACGCAAACGGGTTGACGCAAACCATTGATGAATAAACGACAACATCAAAACAATAATTATTTGATAATTATGTGTTAGGCTTATGTGTTATTTGATAATATTGTATAGAACTTTAACTCAAGATGCAAACAAGTTACTTATGCTAGAAAAGTAATATTTAAAAGTTGAGGGGCCTTTGTGTAATATCATTATTATTAAATAATATTAACAAAACCCTAACTCCCTCCCTCTCCCTACAACCCGGTCGGCCCCCTCCCCACACCCCTTGCGACGGCAGCCATCACCACCACCATATCACTTCCGTTTTGGCTTTGTTTTTCATAATCGGAGCATCCCGAACTTGTTTCTAGTCACCTCTCACCTTCCTCTTGGTTGTTTCTGCGTTTTTAAGATATAAATATGAAACCCTAATTCTTGAATATCATGTGTTAAGTGTTCTTATGCTTTGTATGGATTAAATGATGCTTGATTATGTTTCAGTTATTGATTTAAATGATCATGTGTGATTTTGAACGGTGAAAGATTGTTAGATCATCGATTGTTCGTAAACCCTAGAGGGTTTACTACTGATTTCTATGGATAATTATGTTTATTGCATGTTTGGGGATATGTCGTATGCTTAGGATGCATGCTAGATGTTTGTGTGTGCTTGCTGAATTTTGACAGCAGAGATAGTTAAACTTGAACGAGGTGTAACTTGTTAAATATAAAACAAAACTGGAATATTTATGAGTCTAAAAGGTATTGCTCTTAGTTTAGTTTTCAAAAAACCCAACCACGCCTGATTTGGAGGTGTTTTGTTTGCTCAAACGATTTAAATGTGATCAAAGGTCAAAACTGGTACTGGACAGATTGTAAGTTATGTTTAGACAACTGTAACTGAATGTTAATGTGGCAATTGGTCGAGATTGTTAACACTACAGTGTACTAGGTTGAGTCTAGTTTCTATAAACTCCAAGTTTGTAATTTTTGGACGTGTAAAAGTTAACTTTTATTATTTTACAAAACTGAAGTGCAAGTCTGAATTGTGAGGTCTGCTGTTAGGTTGTTTTGTAATTATCATATCTCATAAACCACAAGACCAAATGGGTTGGTTCCACTTCTGGAAGTTAACATGTTGAGTTAAGAACCTAACCCAATTGGTCTTGCATTAATTAGAATTACCATATAACAGGAATAACAAATAAAATTCTGTTGCGCATGATTTTGACTGCTGTGAGTTTGCTGTAATGTTTTGATCATTGTGAGAAATATATGTGGAATAAAAATACAATAAAAATAGTTCTGGAAACCTAACTCATGTGTGCTTTTGTGACGATTTTTGGTGAATTAATTTATATGTTATGATCTGTTGAATAGAGTAATCTTTCAAGTAGAATTCTGTCTTGATAAAACTAACTGCTGAACTATATGAAAATACATGAAACGTGCTTATTGCTAGATAATTGCTATGTTTTTGACTAAATTGCCCTTGTGGGAATGATTGCTAGTAACGTACAATATTAATACTTGACACGTAAGTAGTTGTTCACACATGTAACGTATCACCAATGTGTTTGTTGAGTCACACACAATTCACAAACGAAACACGAAACGTATCTCATGCATAATTATTATGTGCCGAGTCTAGAGACTCAATAATAGTTCCAACACTTAGAAAATCTCATTCTTGTTTTTGAATGCTAGTGAGGATTTTCTGTGACGCGCATCTCTTGGTTGACTTGTTTTTGAATTCTTCGCAAACAGTGAGTTTCACGTTTCCCTTTTTTCTCTTTTAAACGCTTTTTACTTGGGGGATATAACATACTCCAAAACGCTTTAGATTTGTTATTAGTTATATATCACTTGTAAAGGCTAAGTGGCAAACGAAACAACTAAAGTTCTTCATAACATCGAACCGTTTAGTATTTGTATAATAGCGAGTCATTGTTGAGTAGTACTACTGGGTTTGACAAACCCCACCCAACGCTAAACTCGACTGGAGGTCGAGTGGGTGTAATCTTGGCTAACACATTTTCCATGGTCGTGGTAGACATGGTGGCAAGGCAATTGATAAACAGTCAGCTTCGGTGTCGAACACTTAGTAATACTTGTTGTATAGGCTAGCTACCTATCGATATATAATTGACATAACATTATCTGGTAACGCAAACGCAAACGCAAAACGTAAACGCAAACGCTTTATTTATATAAACTTATGAACTCACCAACCCCGTGTTGACACTTTTAGTATGTTGTTCTCAGGTAGCCGAGGCGGGCGTGCAGTATAGGAACATGCATTACACAGAACTCTATCGTTTTTGCAAACTTGTTTTTAAACTGTTATTAATTGGGTTTTAAGTCCTCCTGCGTGACGCAACACTTGGTTTATGATTTTACACTTCCGCACTTAATTACACTTAAATGTTTTAGTGATTTTGAAAACTTTACTTATGGTTTGATTATAACTAATGATTCCGATCCTGTTAGTTCACACCCTCTGACGGTAAAACTCCGTTAGTGGATTTTGAGGGTGTGACACAAGGAATGGTCGGCCTAAAATGAGCGGGACACTATCATCCTCATTCATATCCAGAATGACAAAGTCCACCGGGAAGATGAACTTGTCGATACGAACAAGCATGTTCTCGACCACCCCTCGTGGGTATTTCACGGAACGATCAGCAAGTCGGATACTCATTCGGGTTGGCCTCGGTTCGCTAAGACCTAACTTACTGAACACAGAATACGACATGAGATTGATGCTGGCCCCAAGGTCGACCAAAGCATGTCGAACCGTATCGTCACCTAAGATGCAGGGAATTGTGAAACTCCCAGGATCGACCATCTTTTCAGGCAACTTGCTCTGCAACACTGCAGAGCACCCATCACTTAACGGAATAGAAGAGACCTCAGCTAGCTTCTCCTTATTTGAAAGAATATCCTTGAGGAATTTGGCATATTTGGGCATCTGAGTGAGTGCCTCACGGAAGGGAATATTTAGGTTAAGCTGTTTGAGAAGTTCAAGGAACTTGGGGTTTTCCTCCTCGTCTCTATCTGATCGGAGTCTCCCTGGATATGGCAATTTGGGTTTGTAGACTCTCAAAGGTGGGTTTGATGATGATGAAGGTATATCGGCCGGCTTTGTACTCGCTGGAATACTCTGCTGGTGTGCGTCGGCCGGAGGAGGCTCCATCTGGATCTCCTCGTCCACCTGCTCCTCTTCATCGACAGCAGAGGTGACAACTCTCGAAGGACCGGCCTCTCTTTCTCTTCTAGCACCGCTCCTAGTAGTCACTGCTTTGGCAAACCCTCTCGGATTTTTCTCGGTATTACTCGGTAGTGAACCTAGTGCTCTCTCGGATAACTGGCTGGCAATCTCTCCGACGTGACGCTCAAGATTAGCTAGAGACGTGGCTTTGTTCTTCAGCATAGCATCGTGTTCCGCAAATTTCGCCTCATTTTTCACTCGGTTCCTCTCATCTCGCTTCAGCAGCTCAGCCATCATCTCCTCCAGTGAGGCTTTCTTCTCCTCTCTCCTCGCTTGTTCCGAACTCTCCTGACCTAAACTCCCCTGCCCGAATAGATTCTCTCGACGCTGGTTTTGGTATTGGGCTTGGTAGCCACTGGCTTGTCCCCCCTCGATAGTTACTCTGATTTCTCCAGCCAGTGTTCCCGCCAAAGTCGGGGTTTTGATATCTCAAGGGGTTGTTGACAAATTCAACTTCCTCCTGATTGCTACCCGGCTTAACAGGACAGTCAATGGTGTCGTGACCCCCTCGGCAAACCTCACACTTCGCGACGCTTCTAATGGTAAGATCTCTAACGAGTTTGTTCAAAGCATCAATCTGCGCCTGCATGCTAGTGTTCGAATCGACTTGAAGTACTCCTCTCGATGACGTGGAAGAATTTCTGCCCCCGTGCCCCTCGTAGCTCGCTGCTAGATCATCAAAAAGGACGACACACTCATTTGGATCTTTGTTCTTAAGGAGGTTCCCGTTAGCAGTCTGGTTCAACATCTCTCTCACGTGCCCCTCGTGGTGATGGATCCAGCAGGTAGTGACTTCAGCCATTTGTAGGCTTTTCCAGTAAGTGAGAAGGGAAAAAGACGGAGATAGATGGTTTCATCGTTCATGTTGCTGATATTGAAAGTTTCGCAGATTTGAACGAACATGTCGATGTTGTTTGAAGGGTCTTCGCTCTCTAGCCCTTCGAATTGGAGTGTAGTTTTGATGAGTTGCATGACGTGGGCAGGAATGGACCAGTTGCCAGCGGCGGCACCGTTCAGTAAAGTAATGCTTGAATGAGGATTCTTTGTCAGCCTACCTTAGTCAGGTACTACTCTCCTAGGCGGTTGGTCACCCATGTTCCTATCCCTAGAAGATGCGGAAGAAATAGAAGTAGAAGAAGAATCAGAACCTGTCGGTGAAACAGAACGCTCTCTCTTGGGCTGGACTTTCTCGGCGTTGTCAGACGTTTCAAGCTTCGACGGTCCTTGTGAGCGGGTATGACGCATACGACTATAAAGAAAAACTAAAATTAACTATGCTAAAATTAAACTAAAAATGAATAAAAAAAATAAGCAAGTAAACAGAAAACAGGTAAGTCCCCAAACTCGGGTCGTTCTCTAATCGCCTCAAACCGTGTCCCCTTCAACGGTGCCAAAAACTTGATGTGCGAAAATATATATATATAAAACACGAATCGCAACTAAGCTTTAAAAACCAAACAATCTGTCCTAGTTCACACAAACGGCAGGTGTACCGATCGCGTATAGCAAAGATCAGGAAAGTCCGGATATCGAACTCGAAGACACGTGAGAACGGCTCAGATTATAAACCCAAATCCAGGTCCTACCTTAAAATATTTAATTGATTTTATTATTATTTTTTATTTTATTTTAATTAACTAACTTGCTTAACTTAACGAAACTAACGAGAAAACTTAGCGGCACTTACAAAGATTTTAACAAATACAGAGAAACGACTACCTAGGCAAGAATCTTATTGACAGTTCAACGGTTAACGGAATTAACTAATCACACGACACCGGGATCTTAAAATGATCAACTAAGGCTTATTAAAGTTCGCTAGATCACCTCTCGGTCTCACCAACTAACCCTCACAAATCTAAGAAGATTGAATAAATGCACTGGGATAAAGATTACTAAGGTACCCTAATGACGCATCTCCTCTCGGACTCAATGACACAAAACCCGCTTAAAATTGGTACTAGCAATTCTAGGGATAAAGGGGTAACAATATCTAACCCAATCTAAGACACATATTTGCACGCAAAACTAAACCGGATAAGATCAAAACTCGCTCTCGCGCAATTCTAACCTAACCGAATAAAGACCCGGGACAAGCCGACTCCCTATTACCTCTCGGTTGTAAGGAAGGTGAACCTATTGAATTTTAATAATTAATCACACTCAAGATTCCTATGGTCGCACTAACCACAAACAGATTAAAAACACCAAGTCTAAGATCTAAATGCAGAACCCTAACCGAACGACACGCAATCAATCAATCAAAATCATACGCGGAATCACAAGCATTAATTATATAAAAACAATAATTTAACACATCAAAGATTGAATTATATAAAGATTTTCAATAGTAATACATCATGTGATCAATTAAAAGCAAATAAATCATCAAACAAAATCAATATTCATCTAAACCTAGGTAGTACAAAAGATTTAGCCAATAATCATAACCAACGAAAACTTAACAAATTCAAAAGTCATAGTCATCATATCAAGAAATATAGAGATGAATTTATTAAATAAATAATGGAAACCACTTTGAAGAAAAATAATGTTCCCTATTGCAGTTGTTGTCCCGACTCCCCTTGGCTTCCTTCTTCCTCCTAAGCACCACTGCCGATCGGAACTAGGGGCTTCCCACTAGGTTGGGTATTAACTTTTTGTTATATTTTTTTTGCTTTTGATCTGCTTCCGTGAAACTCAACCACAACCACACAAACCTTAATTTCTCTTGTCTCCTTATAACCCACATGGATTTTCCAATGATAGCTGACCAAATCTCAAAAACAACAAACCTCTTTTTTCTTTTGTGTGTTATCTTCCGATCGGCAATTAGAGAGCTAGTCTTAGGGTTTTTTTTAATGATATATTATATATTATGCAAGAAAGTATTTCTACATGTGGGCATTGGGTCAGGCCTTGAGTTTAGTCTTTAAACTTGATTAAAAAGGCCTCTTTTGTCTTCAAAAACCCGAACCTTTTCTCTTGTAAAACTCGTCACCTACACAAAATAATAAACTTTGTAAGATCAAGTTAAAACGAGTTAAAAACATTATTTATTATATACTTAATCCATTAAAAGGTGATAAAAAGGTACGGAAAATAGGTGTGTTTTACAACACATCACATCTTATCCTAAAGAAGAATTCAAGTTAGACAATGAAAGAAGGTCACTCATCCCTAGTACTCGAATATCAGATGAGAGAATATTCTTCAAGTCGAGTATCCAGGATCCTCACCAGGGTGAACTGGACGTACGAATGGTCAACTTCCTCTCTGGAGGGTCCGACATATGTGGAACTTCCTTCTCCGCAGCAAAAAGGCTCGCCAAAGAGATCAAGTTGGATAATGGGGACCGACCAATAGTATCCACCACTTTGACGACAGACAAAAGGATCTTCTTTGATGAGAAAGACAAACTAAGCATCCAGGATCCTCACCATGACGGTTTGATTATTACTTTATTTATCGCTAACCATTATGTACGCAGGATCCTAGTTGACGGTGGGAGCTCAGTCAACATCATCCATCATGATATCCTTAAGAAGATGAACATTCCAGATTCCGAGATCGTCCCTAGAACATCAGTGCTAGTCGGTTTCTAAATGGATTGAAGAAGGTGGAAAGGTCTTTATGCTTGCCATGACAGACTACTTCTCTAAATGGATTGAAGAAGAAGCATTCGTACAAGTTCGAGAAAGGGAAGTTATATATTTTATTAAAAGAAATATTATAACTAGATTTGGTATTCCTTCTGAGATTATATGTGATAATGGTTCCCAATTGAATGGGAAAAGAACAACTAACTTTTGTGACAGCTGGGGCATAAAGATGATTACTTCAACACCAGTGCATCCTTAAGCTAATGGTCAAGCGGAGTCTAGCAAAAAAATCATCATCAACAATTTAAAGAAAAAGCTAGGATCCAAGAAGGGAAAGCGGGCCGAGGAACTACCATATGTTCTTTGGGCCGACAGGCCAAACACCCTTTTCATTGGTATTTGGATCAGAAGCAGTAATCCCAACACAGACGGTGGTTCCTACAACAAGATTGAGCATCCGTGATCCTGAAGCCAACGAAGAGATCCTTCTTGAAGACTTGGATACTATTGAAGAATTTACAGACCTAGCGAAGATCAGAATGGCAGCTTATCAACAAAGGGTGGCTGGGGCATACAACAAGAATATAAGAATCAGAAGATTTCAAGAAGGAGATTTAGTTTTGAGGAAAGACTTCCAAAATACTACCAATCCGGCTGATGGAAAGTTGGCACCCAAATGGGAAGGACCTTATCAGATTGAGTCGGAGGCAGGAAAGGGAGCATACCATTTGCACACAATGGAAGGCAACAGGTTACCAAGAGCATGGAATGCTATACACCTCAAGAAATACATTTTCTGATCAGGATCAAGTATCCTCTAAGGATCAAGTATCCTTAAAGGATCAAGGATCCCCAAAATTGGTAATATCCAGCTAATCACTTATCCTTTTAAATTTCTTATTACTCTTTTAAGGATAACATATTCTTAACAATTTTTGTTCCTTCCGAATTTTAAATAACAATGCAGGATTCTAATAATATGTTTGATGATCAAGAGGTTGGCCACCTCTCCTTTATATTCAAGGTACTATACTATTTCCCTTGGCCTAGCCCACATTTGGATATGATCCCTGATGGTCATATCCTCCAAGTTTTAAAGGTTTTCACCTTTCTTATAAATAGAGTTTCTTCACTCTCGCCTGGAGCGCACGCTATCCAACGTATAGTCCGGGGCAGCGGGACTAGTACACATTTAGTGGCTGACAATTTCGTTGCTTTCGGCTATATGGAGGATCCTACGATTTATGGTAGACGTACCATACCACCGGTTTATAAGGTTTTCACGTTATCTCAAGACAAAGGTTTCTAACATTTTCATGTTAGCTAAGGTTTATAACGTTTTCACGTTATCTCACGTTTGGGCTAAATCCCGGTTTGGGCGAGTCCCCAGTTAACATCCGTATTTGGGCTTGTTCCCAGTTTTGGGCTTGTCCCTAGTTTTGGGCTTGTTCCCAGTCACGGGCTTGTCCCCAGTTCACGGGCTTGTCCCCAGTACACGGGCTTGTCCCCAGTTGCACGGGCTTGTCCCCAGTTTATTATTTGGGCTTGTCTCCAGCTTAATGGGTTTGATCCCAGTTAACATTATAAATTGTATGCAACAGGTTTTCTAAGTTCATCATGAAGACAAAATTCCATGGATTCAAAATCCTAAGATTAATACTTCAAGGATCATTGAAGGCTCAATATTTATGGTAACTTAGGACTACCTAGACCTTCTGGTATAGTTTCTATTAATAAATTTATATTCTCTTAGTTGCAATAATTTGGATGTTTCAATGTAAAGAGTTGTTCCTTAAGGATAATCTGTTATAAAAACTTTTACCAAATTTTAAGGATATTTTATCCTAGAGTTTGTTCTTTAAGAATATTTTAGGTAATTTTCATAAAAATCTTTTATCCTAAAATCTTTTACTCAAGATTATCTTTCAAACTATCAATACTACTAAAGTTATATCAAACAAACTTTTGAAATAAATAACCAGCTAATAGTTAAAAGTTTTATATTATTTAAAATAAGTCACAAGGACTTATCCAAAATTCTTAACCCGGACTTCACCATGCAAAAGATAGACCATCCACCCGGGTTAAGTGAGTAGTACTAACTGTTCATGAGTGTAGGAAAGATAAAAACAGGGGCATCAAAGGTTTCATCCCCACAAGCAGAGGATCCATCCACCTTTGTCACCCCCGCAAATTGTCTTAAGGATCATGGATCATTTACCCTAGTTACTACTGTCCATTACAAACCGAAATTATTGTTCATAAAAACATCATAAAAGCAAAATAAAACGGGCTTGGGCCTTGTCTTCTGTATCCTTCATCGCCCTTCTATGAAGTTGCTTCAACCTCCACCGTCGCCTCATGGCCACCTTCAGCTTCATCCTGACCCTTCACACCGCTCGGCCCTGCTTCACCTGAATCAACCATCTCACCTTTAGCTTCATCCTCGTATCTACCCAAATCAATCAAATCTTGCTTCCATTTCTTGATTTCCCATGAAGATTTGTCAAAGGATGGATCATTGGCCTCAGTCACCAGTTTGATTCTAGCTTGGAGAACCGACTCGGCGGCCCAGACCTTTGCCTCTTCGGTAGCCTGATTGATCTCGTCCTGCATTTGGACTGCGAGTGCGGCGGCATGCTCTTCTATCTGTCTCTTCTCTTTGGTCATCTTGGAGAGGGCCTTATCCTTAGCGGCAACCATAGATCTCATCGCAGCGAGGGTTTCTTCATATTCTCCGACCGTCTTCTCATAATGGCTTCGGGCAGAATTGATGGCCTATAAAATAAAACAGGATAAGCTTAGAAGGATACTTGGATAATAAAAATTGAAAGGATAAAGGATCCTTACGGTCGAAAGCATTTCCAGGATCTGTTTCTTAGTTTCAAAGGGATTCTCTGGTTCCGAACTCTTCTTCCTCTTAGCTCCTGACTTGGCTCGAGTTGTGATTGGACGAGGCTCGGGCGTAGGAGTTGGTTTCGGGGTCTCTTTCTTGGTAAACATTCAATCGATATCCTCAAGGGAGAACTTGAAAGCAGACTTTCCTTATTTCTGAGCACCTGTAAACAATAATTAGCAGATAAGTTTTCAATTATTACACTTTTTAATACTAAAAATTTTTTCTACTCTTACTTGACTTGATTGACTCTGAATGTGATTCTTGAAATGCTTCAATGATCTTGGCTTGAAAGGTTCTGATTGCAGGATCTAGCGATAAGAACTTCTCAACTCTCTCTTCGACTCCAGGAAGATCAGACAGCAAATCAAAATTCTCAACTACACAAGCAATGAAAAATATTAGCAAAAGAATAAAGTATCCTACCTTGGTTACCTAAGGATCCTAGATCCTACCCCTATGGTATCAACTTTTTGGGAAGGTCAGTTCCACCCGGTATGGAATCCCTTTTTACAAAGAAAAATTGGTTCCTCCATAGGGTACCATTTACGGTAACTTTGGAAATGGGGATCACTTGGTGAGGTTTCGATTTGAAGATGAAGCGACTGGAACCGTGGGTAACCAGATTGTACAGGTACGACTACTCTGCTAAGCCGAACTCGACACCTTCTTCTTCGATTATCCTCTCTATGGTGTGAAGAACTCTCCACAACATCGGCATGGTTTGAATATAACTAATCCCCGTCAAGGTGAAGAATCATTGGCTAAAATCGGGAAAAGGGTACTTGTAGCCTATAAGAAACGGTTGGGCCGGAAAGCAAACCCAGTTTTTCGATATACTGTCACTACGGGTTGAAGGATCAAAGGGTCGGAAAACTGTGTTGGTTGGAAAGTTTGATCGGATTTCGTCAATCTCCGGATCTGTGAACTTACAAATCTTGAAGGAAGGGTTTGAAGAATACCTTGCGAGTATAGATCATCAGGGTCGGTATGATTGAAAGAAAAAGAGGAAGAGGATACAGAAGCAGTCGACATATTGAAAGAAAATAAAGAAGGAGAAAGAAGGATACCTGGAAGATGCCTGAATCTGTGGTTATAAGAGAATTATGATTATCTCATATGTAGGCGGCGTATAATTATGCCTTATCGATATTAACCGCCTGACACACGTCTAATCACCTTCTTTTTTGCAGGGATTTTGAAATTCAAAATGACAGCTGTTTTACACAATCAACCGCCATTTTGGGGGCAATTGTTAGGGCATGAATTTTATGCTGAGGATCCTTAATCCTTAACTGTCTTATGGATAGATTATCCTTAAGATATGTATTAGGTTATGAAGGATCAACGATCCTCGGTATCATTTGTTTACTAATGATTGTGTTTAGTATGGTGATGTGTTAGACAAGTATAACAACTCTAAGATCCAGTCTACTATACGGTCCATTACGAGAAATCTATAGCATATGGTCAAGATTGAAGACTAAGCTAAAGCGAGAAGTAATGGAATAATACGATCGATTGCCGAGTACTAAAGGACAAGATATGTTATTCTTGAAGACGTGCTTGCATCAATTATCCTTATGGAGTATTCTCTAGCTGGAGTATGGATCCAGGATCCTTATTCAGCATATCTATTAATGGACTATTCCGTGTGGAGATTGATGTTTAAGTAACCACAACGGATCCTAGACCTAGTCTACCGCTTATTTCGTCATTAACGTCTGCTAGCACGTGGTCAAAGAGCACGATGGAAGAGAGTGGAAGACTAGCGTGATTATAGGACATAGCTGTTATGTTAGTTATATGTATTTTTCTTTATATATCGAGTCGTGATCAACATTAGAACACACACAAACAAACACACGTATTCTAGCTGCTAAGATATTTTGTACTCACACATATAGCATTCATTGATCAACAACTCCACAAAACTTGTAACCATCTTTTTACCATTAATAAACTTGACGGTGATAGTTTTCACCGTCCGAGGGATTTTTGTGCCAGAGATTATAATAATCACGTACCATCCGACCAAGGATTACATTGTTAATCTTTGACCGAAGCAATTCGACCAAAGACTACATTGCTAGTTTTTGAACGAAGTAGGATTATCATAATCAAGGGTTTTTTTCCCTCGTGATCAAATCGTTGTGTTCATCAAGATTTCGATTATACATTCGCTCTTATCGTATTAGCACTATACCTCACTTTACAGATTTGGATAGATTATCCTTAGCTTATTTTTATCCAAAATAATTTTTTGTCCTTATCCAAAGTATCCATTGCCTAGAATTCAATCAAATAGTGTCCACTGTAGTGACTATTTTGATTAGTATTACTATTACTTGTATGCATTGTTTTAAAAAGCGTGCCTAGGTGCCGAGTACTCAACGAGTAATCCCCGGCTAGGCAGATTTCTCGGTGAGCCATCTCCGAGCACTCTCCAACAATGGCCGAGTACTCCCAACTCCTCAGTCAGCCGCCTAGGGTCCGCCTAGCGACTTTCGGAACCTTGCTTGTATTTATAATATATTTATATTTTTCTTTGTATTGTCAAGGGGTCTAGTATCGAACTTTATGCTTCTTTTATTCGGGCTTGTAAAAATGTTTTTTTTGGAGTTAGGGGCTTCTTTGAAAGCAACATCTCTATTATTTGAGATAAAGGTACGGTTTGCCTACATTCCACCCTCTCAGACCTTGATAATAGTTTTGCTATTGCTGGGATTTTACTGGGTATAGTTATAAGAAACTGTCGTTATCAACTCACGAAGGTCGATTGATTCATATTAGATTGGATCTAGTTCTTTGGTAGATTAAGATTGATCAATTAGGGTTTAGTGTGTGCACTATGTGTTTTTTGGAACGATTTTGACAGAGTTTGGACGTGATATCATAAAAATAACTGAATTTGTTAATTAGATCATAAATTAAAAAGTATTTATAGGAACAAGGGCCATACGCTGACTTTCCTAAGTGAATGGACATCCATTCGCCAAGCCATTCGCTGATACACAAGCCTGAATTTGTTAATTAGATCGTAAATTACAAAGTATTTATAGGAACAAGGGCCATACGTTGACTTTCCTAAGTGAATGGACATCCATTCGCCAAGCCATTCACTGACACACAAGCCTGAATTTGTTAATTAGATCATAAATTACAAAGTATTTATGGGAACAAGGGCCATACGTTGACTTTCCTAAGTGAATGGACATCCATTCGCCAAGCCATTCGCTGACACATAAGCGAATGTCATCTACCCCTAGTGAATGGCTCATACTCTTACAAACAAGCGTATAACCTTTACAAAAATACTCATACGTTGACATTACCAGTGTAACACCCAGGCTAAAGCGGAAATGCCTGAGTGTGACGTACAGGTTGCTCAAAACACGTGTGATACTATTAAGTGATAATCTTATCATTAAATAATTTAAACGTCAAGTACACAAGCTTGTAGCAAAAAATAGAAGGAAAATACAAGAACAATTTAACAACTTGTTCATTTATTTAAAATACCCTATGTTCTAACGTCTTCGTCATTTCATCCTCTAATAAGTGTACCTGTAGTATACATATAAACTAAAGTCAGCTAATTGAATAGTTGGTGAGTTCACACAAGTTTTGATATAAGTAAATAAAAACCATACAATTCCATGAACATGTGTATATGAGCAAATAAGGTCCTTTCCAGCAGGGATTGTGCACCAATGTGCTCACAAAAGCGCAAGTAAGGTCCTTTCCAGTTGGGATTGTGCACCAACGTACTTAGAAAATGAGGCCTTTTTCCACTCATAACAACAAATGTCTTTAGTGCAAGGGGGTGGGGTATGATCATAGTATCTTAAAGTAATCATGAGCAAGTAATTTTGAGCAAGTAACAAGTAAATACACATGTCCATGTAGCGAATTGTAGTTTGTAAATAACGAATAAACGGAATTGTAATTTGGGTAGAATATATATGCTACCCCCAAAAGTAAGAAAAAAGTAAAGGGGGGGGGGGGTGAGAAACTCACCTTTGAGATTAAAGCTAAACTTGAAATGACAACCGGAGGCACGTTAAAGAAAATGATCGATCGAACCTCACGAACTATAAATAAACAAAATATAACAATTAAAGACTAAATAACGGGATTGTATAGTTTAAAGAATACTAAATAAAATGAATAAATAATAATATAAAAACACAAAAAAGATCAAAAAGGAAGATGAAATACAAAATCAGTTTTTGGACATGAAACTGTTCTGTTTTGTTTAAGGTATTTAAAATATCAAACAGTTTTAATATTAATATAAATCAGGACTTTTCAGTCTACTAAATTAGGATGTTTTGAACAACTTTATTTAGAAAAGTTTTACAAACTCTTAACCTAAAAAGGCCAAAACAACCTTGTAAATCAGAGGGTACGAATCTGCGCACTGTTAATAAAATGTTGATTGTGAATTCATACGAATGAATTAAAATGCGTAAAAATAGTTTTTAGAACCGTATTTCAATTAAGTACATCATAGAATATGGTATTGCACTTTTTCAGTTTGTTATGAACAAGATATGCCAATTTCTTTGACAGCTATATCTAATGTCAAACTGAAATATTGCTAGAAGCAATATTTTAACGATTTCGAAAAGAATTTTGATGAAATAAAATTATGGACTATTTTGGATATAGTTATATAATATTTATAAGTATATATTATCAAAAATCCTTGGGTCCTTTGAATAAAAAATAAATATTCAAAACAGATAAATAAATATGTAAGAACGTTTGTGTTATGGTCATGTGACCATTTGATTAACTAGTATGAAAAATAATTAAAATAAATAGAATTAAGATAAATAATACTTGAATAATTAAATCTTACCTTAAAATGGAAAAATAAAAAAATGGAAAAATAAAGATATAATTCTCTTGAACTTTTCAAAGAGTGGTGTAAAGAATGAAAGGGGTGTGACTGAGTTCTTATTTATACTAAAATGAGTAGGTTACTTTAAAGAATATTTTAATGAAAAAATTGATTAGGAGAGTGCTTTGGGGAATGAGGTTAGACCAAAATTTAAATGGTGTAGGAAGATATTTTTCATCTTTTAAAAATAAATAACTTTCGGTAAAAATAAATGTGACGTAACTAAATTAAAAGGATGTACTTTAGTTATTCATCAGTAATGTTATTTATGTGAAATTCGAATAAGAGAAAAAACATGAGTGTTATAATTTGTATATATATATATATGTAACCTACTCATTTTAATATATATATATATATATATATATATATATATATACTAGTAATGACTAATATTATTAAATAACTTTTAGAATGTTACATGATTAACATCGAAAATTTAAAATGGGTCAGGTTTTCGGGTTTGAAAATTAACGAATGTTACATGATTCAAAAATTTTAGAAATTTCGTCCCGAAATTAAAATGAAATAAAATAATAAAAGAAAACAACTAGTACATATAGTTGTTAAAAGTTTAAACATTTTTTATATACTCATTTAAATAAAAGAAATAACATCGATCTTTGAATGTCTTGAAAGACGCCACAAATGGGATATACGAAAAGGACACTTATATATAGGACGTACCAGCGGCGTATCCACCATGCCCTTATCATATTGGATTTGTCTCGTTTTTTTAAAAATCATTCCATGTGTCGAGTTATTGCTCACAACTGTCCTTACTAATTTTGTGTGCACCCGTAATTACTTGGTTCGTCACATGGTCCCCATGGATTGCCATACTGTGTGGTTTTTCAAGACATCAATGAAAGAGAACTCTTTAATGTACAAAAACTTCATAATTCAAAATCACAGATTTGATAAATGAGCTATCGGGGTTCAAAATAACAAAAAATAAATAATAAAACATTTGAACTTGGTAATACCGTTATAAATGTAAACATTGAGGTTCAAGAATAATAAAATCGATGAATCTTGATTCTTGAAATAATACCATGGAAATCAGAAAAATCAGGTTATCTATAACGACATGGATAAACATCAAAGTCATGAGCATCATAGTAATTAGTTGTAAATAACCGGGTCGAGAATGACATGGCAATTAAATGCAGCATTGTGCTAACAAAATATCAAAAAGTAAATCGAAAACGCATTGGCATAAAATTGATAAAACATGGCAATCGAAATCAGGAAAAATTAGGTTATCTATAACAACACGGATAAAACATCAAAGTCATGACCATCACAGTAATTATTTGTAAATAACCGGGTCGAGAATAACATGGCCATTAAATGCAGCATTGTGCTAGCAAAATATCAAAAAGTAAATCGAAAACGCATTGGCATAAAATTGATAAATGAAACTCTAATATCGAAATATCGAGATAGTTTGAGTTCTTGGAGTCAAAACAACGTAAAACATCAATTTGAAACTTCTTTTAACGAATGAAAATTCCCCATAAAACATCGATTTTGAATAACAGCAAGATTAATTAAGTATATACATGAAACTTCTAAATCAAAGTAAAACATCAGTCTCAGATTGATGAGACATCAAGAAAATAATTCGGTGAAACATTGGACGAAACGAGAACCAAATAAATTATCAAAATTCATGTAAAAGTAATATAAATTCAACATGTACCTAAACATGTTTGAAATCCCAATTTTCATTAGACGGTTACGTTTATGGGAAATCGATCATAAAATGCAAGATTGAGATAATAGTAAACAAATTCAGCAATGCAACCATGAATGACAACGAAAATGGCTCGGCAATCACAAATAGCCAAACTCAGTTATAAACTTCATAAATATTCCTCGAAAGGAT
>NW_027506662.1:0-57316 GCF_021521415.1 Bidens hawaiensis
ATATGAAAAGATTACAATCCCCTAAAGCAAGGGATTGTGTTCCCTTGAGTTTGCCTATAAATATGTAACCTAAATTATCACCCAAAACACACTTCAAAGAACTGCAAACTTGCACTAATCATCTCCCAAGCATCCGTTGTTTTCATTTCCGATCCTGTTACTAGGTAAGCCGAGAATATAACCTTGAGATCTACTTTCCAACCCTTATATTCTCCTATTTCTTGATCTTAATATATATACTTCTTGTTATTTAATCGTATTCTAGACCTTCAATTCCGAGGCCAACACCAAGAAAACCCGAATCTCGATTAATCCCTTAACAAGAACCACAGGTGAGTCTCACAGCCCCTATTTTCACTGTTTTCACTATTTTTAAACTGTTTTCGGGGCGAGGGACACGTACTTAAATAATGTTTTATCATGGTATACTTACAAGCTATGCAAGCGATTATGTGTTTAAAGTTATGTTTCATGATGAGCAATGCGAACGGTTATCTATGGTTTTTCGATGTTAGTGCACCAGATTCGAGTAAGTGATCACTTTACCATTGGAACTCTAAGGGTAGGGACTGCTGGTTTGATCCACCCACTCGTAGGGGTCGCACCTCTTTGCATGGACGAGTGCCTGGTATGGTCATGGGGCAGTACTATGGGTTTGAGCCCGCTCGTAGGGGTCGCGCCTCTTTGCATGGACGAGCGCCTTGTTTTCCGGCAAAACGTCTGCGCGTAACCCGCGGGACGGAATTATTGATTAGCTCGTAGGGGCAGCGCCTCTTTGCATAGACGAGTACGGTTTTTCAGAAATGTCCACGCGTAACCCGCGGGACGGCATTACATTATTTTAGCTCGTAGTGGCAGCGCCACTTTGCATGGACGAGCACATTTTCCTGAAACGTTCGCGCGAAATCCGCGGGACGGTATTACTTATTTTAGCTCGTAGTGGCAGCGCCACTTTGCATAGACGAGCACAGCTCCCAGAAATGTTCGCGCGTAACCCGCGGAACGATTTTATCAGAATATGTTGATAGAACTATGTTTTACCAAGCTTGTGTTTTAATGATGCTATCAGAATTGTGTCTCAGAATGATTTGTATCAAGATTATGATGCAATACGATTTATCAAGTTACTAAAACTTGTGAACTCACTCAGTTTATACTGATTCAAATGTTTTTACGTGTCTTTCAGGAGATAATTAGGTAGCGCATGGAGTCACACTTAGAGCACCCCACGCTGAACATCTAAAACTAGCTTTTTGGAAGATTTTAGTTCTATCCCTTCGATGCGCGTGGTTGTTCCCGCCGCGCAAGGGGATATGGCGTGGAAATCTTCAACAGTTTTTATACTTGGATGTTTTTATGAAATTCTTAAACAATGTAATGTATTTGTATTAAACTTTTCATGCGCAATAAAAATCTTTGAATGTTTGCAATGGCCCGTGCTTAATTATCAATCCCCACTCGCGCGCGCCCGGCTGTTTCCGCCGCTCAGGGCCGGGTGTGACAGATGGTCCATTCAAATTCTTACTATACAATAACTTATTAGCAAAGTGTACTCGGCAGTACTGTTCCTTGCTTGAGTTGAACCTTGCCCGATGTTACTTAGAGATATTCCATTTATACATCAAGCTTGCTCGGACCATAATTATTAAAGAATACCTTGCCCGGTCTTCTAATCACTTGGCCTCATGGACTTGGATAGCCAAAAGCTTACTCCGAAGAGAACCTTACTTGACTATGAAGAACAGAGTTGCTTGATAAAGTGAACCTTGCTTGGATTTACATAAACTAGTGAACCTTGCCCGGCAATGCACTAATTTGCAAACCTTGCTCGGATATCCACTAAAGAAGACTACTTGAAGTAAACCTTGCCCGATAGACAAAATATCGTACCCGGCTAAGTAAAAGCTTGCTCGGAAGTTTAAGGTGTACCCGGATCCATACTTAGCGAATTCTGAGGAGGTTGAGAAGATTTCAATCTTCCGTGTACTTCATTTTGGTCAAATCTTTAACTCAACAATCTCCCCCTTAGGTCAGTTTCTTGACCCAACAAATTCCATTTGATTTTTGTTTCTAAATTTGCAAAATGTTGTGTTATTTGCCTTATGTTATGTATGTGTTTATTCTTTGCAGACATTTGATGCATTTGTGGTTAACAAAGAAGATGCCTATGAAGATGTGGTTATTCAAGAGATGTGCTCAGTTCATGGTACTCAACCAGAAAGTCCAGCTCACATAAGATCTTACAAATTGAAGATAATTAAGTCTCATAATTCCTACTTATTTATTACATAATCTTGCAGTTTCATTATGTTATGAACAAAATTTAAGTAGCACAAATATAAAATCATTACAAAAGTAGCTTGAAATAATGAAGTTTTAAAGCACAAATAAGATTTATAGAAGTATGAAATGTTTGAACTGTAGGCAATGAATTCACCTAGGCCTACATTACCAGACTAAGAGTGTTGAATCATACTTAGATGCTACTAAACCAAATGTCAAGGTATGTACCGATATACATAAAGAAATTCAAAGTCTTAACAACAAAAACATAAACAAATTAATTAAATCAACCAATCCATTAATATAAATTTTTGCGTTGGGTGGATTAGCTAAAATGGCACCTAGAATAACTAAAATAATCTTAAAGGGTGCTTAGAGTACATATAAAGATTTGGGGTATACTTCTTATAAAATATGTGATCATTAGATCATATCGTTTTCTTTGTTATTGAAAGTCTTGTAACATAAACGGTGTTAATATGTTAACCCCGTTTGGATGCAGGTCTTCATCTGATGATTTGTAAAGTTTCAGTATGACCATCATCACTTAAGAGGTTATCATTGAACTCGCACTTTATGAAAGACATAGTCTGTGATGAGCCTATAATGTAGAAAATGAACTGTGCATATGATCTTATTTTTACTAAAAAGGAAGGAAGAAGTGTTGTTTTCACAACTGTTTTGCCAGTTTTTCTATTTTTTTTAGGCATAACAATAAAGAAACAATGGGTGTCCACAATGGTTAGGGTGCAAGCAAGGAATTAAGCGTAGGTTAAACTGATGATGGGAATACGTGACAGTGGTGCTACGGGTGGCCAAATGTGAATTAGACTTATTCTAAAAATATAGTAATCTTACTCTCTTTTTTAACACCGATTTTGCTTATGATACACAACTTCTATTTGGGTTCTCTCTTTCTTTTGCGATACCGTGACGAACCCAACCGGTACAGACAGTGTGCCCGCCGCGTAGCGCGGGGTTATCCCACTAGTTTAGATTAAATATAATTAGTATACTTATAATTATTTTTTATTTATTAAAACCTTTATTAACTAGATTTTAAATAAATTATATATATATATATATATATATATATATATACATACATATATTATATAACAAAGATGCGGAAAATAACATGTTAAACTTGTCAGTTTTTATAAAATACAGTATATTTTACATTAATTATTATTATTGATTTATAAATGATTAAAATGCAACATAACAAAAATTATATCTAAAATGACGGGCTGGGGACTCGAACCCGCATCCAGCCATCTCACTGTGTTTAACTCAAAGGTGCGGTAACACATTTACAAACCAGAAACATTAATTATTATACAAACAGTTTAAAATCCATAAATCGTATAAACCCTAACATAATCAATTGGCTTAATCCATTAATGTTAATCCAATTAATCTTAGGGTTTACGTTTACTGATCAAAGATGAATTCAAAACAATAATCAATTACCTCGTACAATGTTATATGATGGGTCTAATTACGAGAACAATAGCCGGCCAAAACGATCTCAAGAACACGATCCAATCAGTGATGGTATTGTAATTAAGTATAGGGGCTATGACGGAGAGGGTTAGAGAATACTATCTACAAGTTTAATTGAATTATAATGCTCGTTAACATGTATAATATGAACAATTTGGTGTCGGCTAAGTAAAATAAGAAAGAAGTATCAATTTTGATCGATTTTACATAATTAGAGTGCCGACAAGTCTATTAGGGAAAGTATAACACATATTTTGATTCAATTACCATGTTTGTGACAAGAATTGAGGTCCAAGCTAATGAATTGGGTGTCCGGGTTTGCTAATTGCGTCTCGGGTTTGGGTTTGGATCATGAGTAAACTGGTTGGGTGATTATAATATACAAAAAAATGCACTTTAGTCCTTGGAGTATGAAGTGGGGAACAAAATTAGGAAATAGTTTAGTTTAAGGTGAAATTTGTAATTTCTTGAAGGTTATTTCATATATAATAAGTAAATAATTAAACAATAACATTATAATAAATAAATAACTCGATAATTGTGGTATTTTATCGGTAAAATATCCCGAACTTCGAAACGGGTCGGGTAAATGATAAAAATAATAATTTGGAAAATCCGAGTTGTTACAATATCCCATACTTTTGGGAATTTCGTCCCGAAATTAAAGAATACTATAACAAAACCATTAAATTTGAAAATTTTTAAATATAATTTAAAACTAATCATAATACAGAACTTCGAATAGTTGAAGCAACACTCCAAATGAAAATTCGATAAGGGCACTTATATATAGGATGTACCAACGGCGTATCCACCATCTCCTTATCATCTTTACATTTGTACCGTTATCTCAACTATGTACGATTCTATATTATGACACACAATGTTCGTATTATGATTTCCATATGAGGACTTGGGTAATTACATGTCGACCCGTATTTACTTAGATCGTCGGATGGTCCACATAACTCATCCCATTGTGTGGGTTACAAAACATTTGAAAAACATGATTTTGAGGAAACAAAAGTGTTAAGGAGTTTTAGAAAATCACCAATCTATAAGACATTTCAAAAGTTGTAGTGGATTTCAATAAAGCAAAGAAATTTCTAAGACATCATTTTACGTAAAAGTATAAGTCGAGAAAGTTGTAAATAAATAACTCATTAATAGTTGAGATTAATAAAAATAGGTTGTAATGGATGCAGATAAATAAATAAGATAGCAGTAGACTTTAATAATCATTTACTTGAATAAAATAAGCTTTATTCATAAGATTAGATACGTGAAGGGTAAATTGTTCAAACTGAAATAATTCAATGCCCTAAAAGGCGTTACAAGCTCATAATTGAAAAAAGGATAAAAATAACTAAGATAGAATAAGGGAAACAACAAAAGTCTTCGGAGTCCTTGGGTAGCTTAGTTGATTTGACTTAAAGCACCTTGAGGAGTTTCATTCATAAGAGCTTGAGCAGTCGATGTAGATTGGCTTGGAATAGCTTGATTGGGTTGAACTTGCATAGCAGAGGCTTGAATAAAGTATGCTTGGTACACTTAAGCTTGTGGGTGTGGGGTTTGATAGATTTGGGTTAACTAAGGTTGACCTTGATTGATGAGAGGAGCTTGAAGGACATGGGGTTGATGGGTTTGAACTTGGTGAGCATGGGTAAAGTAGTAGGGTGTAGTAATAGTTTGAGCTTGATGAGCATGGATAAGTTGAGGACACGAGTTGCGGAGATTATTTGGGTCTCCACAATGGTAGCAAGCACGAGTATTAGGAACACTGGGTCGAGCATGCGGGGCGGCTAGTGCATTAGGCGGGACACGACAAGTGTTAGCAAGGTGGCCATAACGATTGCATTGGGTGCATAGTCGGCAAGGGATTGAGCATAGTGATGAAGGTTACACTTGGCACATAGAGGATGCAGTCCAGCGTAGGCTCTTTTGTTCGAGGCAATTTAGTTTTGGTAAGGAGGAAGTGGGTTATTGGGTTGGTTAACGATATAGTTTGGATGGTTAGCTTTACGCTTGTTGTTGTGGTTGTTTTTGCGGTGAATGTTGTTGTTTGAAGCAGGTTTGGGTTCGGCTTTAGAATCAGAGGATGAGTCAGTTTTGGTCTTGTTGGGAGTTGGCTTGGAATCCTTTGGGGACAAGGTCCCATCCCTAACATGACTGTCGGTGAGGGAAGCAGCTAGGCCCATAGCCTCACTGATGGTTAAGGGGTCACGACTCACCATAACAACACGAAAAATGTTTGGTAAACTGCGAATGTATTTCTGAATGTCACGATTCTCGGGGGTTACAAGTTGGGTACGATACGGCTAAGTTCATGGAAACGGTTGAAATAGGTGGAGTTATCCCCATCGATTAGCTTGAGCTCCCAAAACTCAGCTTCAAGCCTTTGTAGTTCATGTTCGGGGTAAAACTCTTTCTTCATAGCCTATTTGAGATCCTCCCAAGGCATAGCTACAACCAAATCAGATCCTTGGTCGGCCTTCAAGGCATTCCACCATGTGATAGCTCGGTCCTCGAAAACCCTCGAGGCGAACTAAGTCCCTTTGGCGTCCAAACATTAACAGTGGATGAACACATTCTCAATATTCTCAAACCATTGCAGAAACTTGGTGGCATTCTCCTCACCACGAAAGGAAGTAGGTTTGGTACTGAAGAAATTACGAAAGTGATAATCGTTTGGTGCAGCCGAAGTAGAAGATCCATTAGAGTTGAGGCTTTGGATTTGGGTTATGATCGTGGGCATAACAGCAACAAACTCTTTGGTGATCCTAATAGCAACATGGCGATCATGTGAACCAGATGAACGTTGATGACGATGGTGGTTTCTTAGTGAAGACATTCTATGAGGAATAAAGGTTAAAGATTGTAAGATAAAGGGTACATTGTGTAAATACTTATGTGTTGATGTAGTCAAAATGATTAATGCGTGATAACTAGATGAGCAGATGAGGTCATTTTAAAAGTTAAAATTTACTTGATTAAGTTAACTTAACAAACAACTAACAAAACAAAGTTTGTGTGTTGGCCTACCATGAGCTTTCCATGGCAGTTTGAATGGCCCAATGAACTAACGAACAAAAACAACTGAGTTGGACGACCCATGAGCGTTACATGGCATTTTAATTGTACCAACTAATTAACGAATTATCAATAAAATAGGGTTGGACGGCCCATGAGCGTTCCATGGCATTTTAACTGTACCAACTAAATAACAAACTAACGAAACAAAAATGTGGTAGTTGGAGTATCCCGTGAATCACCACGTATGATTACTCCAACAAAAACACAAAACCGAATTGAGAAATAGATAGTAGGAGTGCCCATGGCTTCCATGGATTTTTCACCCAACTAACCATTTAAATAACAAAACACAATAATTGGAAAGGACCGAATTTAGACACGAACGACCGTGAATTCGGTTTACATAACATTGCAACTGCTAATGCGGTCACGTTTGACAACCTAGGGTGTCTGTCATATGACAGTTGTGTCCCGCTTTGGCCTATAAGATCGAGTATTGCGGCTAGGTTATGCTCCAGGTAAGGAATAACTTCTTACCTTGGGTTCTCGAAACCTGTTTGTCAAGGCCCGACTCACAGTTCTCTCCCCCTTCCAGTTACCACGGGACTTGTCACACAACCTAGCCCTAAGGTGAAGGAGTAAAAATAAAAGTATGGAATTCTTAAGGAATTTCCCCAAATAAAAAAAAAACAATCTATTTTGATTTAAATTATTTAAGAAAAAAATATATTTGAAGTTGAGGCATAGCCTCGGAATTGTGTGTGTAAGCATGACTATATAATAAACAATAAATAAACAATTATCTAACAAAGTTGTAAACAAATAAGTTAAACACATAAGGCGATCAGATAAGCACGTATGGGGCTCTTAAGCATGTTACTAAGGCACCACTAAAGACCTATCTTAAACCTTCGGCTCTGATACTAATCTGTCACACCCCAACTTAAGGCGGAAATGCCGGGACGTGAGCCGATTGCTCACAGCTCTCAAGGTACATTCATGTAATAATTTGAAAATGGCATTATCTATTAATGTTAATTAAATATTCAAACAGTATAAACAATTCCACAAGACAAGTACAAATCATCAAAATAAAATAAATAAGTACGAAATTTAAGCGTTGATAAGTTGTCTTGATAATATTCTTCTAACTTAATGCATCAGTTGATTCTCCCCCGAAGCTTTCAATCAATTAAATCTAAACCTGCATATGCGTAGAAAATAAAATAGATTTTGTCAACATTAGGTTGAGTGAATAAACACACAAGTTAATTGAGATATAATATAATATTTAAAGAAAACGCAAAATGGTCCTGTGAGATAACAATTAAGTCATAGCATGTACACAATTTAAAAAAAATAATTTAGAAAGGGATAAACCTTTGTTATGCGAATTGGACATTGGTTACCAAAAATGAGTTGTCGGTGAAACCAGTGTCATGCGATAGGACGCCAGTCACTACAACAGTGATTACGATGAACCTCTCCGAATGCGGTAAAACAAAGCAAGTAAACATATAGCAAGTTAGGCATTAAACTGATATACACACAAGGATATAGTTGATAATGTAGATAACAATAATAAGAAAGTAATGTAACTACGCATTTGTCCCCAAAAGTTTTGGAAAACAAGTAAAAGAAGGGGAGTGATTACTCACCCTAGCAAATGAACAAGGAGGTAAATATTTGTTAAGAAAGATAACGGTAGTTCAAGCTCTGACGAGATAGCCTAATAAACAATAGTTGCGGAAAGATAAATATAAATAGATGACGATTTGAAAAAGAGTTGGGAAAACTGAAGACCAGTTATTATTATTATTATGACAGTTAGATATTACTTTAAAATTTTTATCACTTTTCTTTATTCATAAATCGTTTTACATAATATATTACACACCCCCATAATTATACCTAAAATACTTATATATATATACTAGTCAGTTGCCCGCGCGATGCAGCAGTGTATGTGCAAACGCAATCGGTGTTAGAACGTTTGTAAGCTCGCAACGGTATGTGCGTAACCTGAAGGTGATATGCATTTAACGTGGCTTCGGACATGTAACCAGTGCCAGTAAGCGTGCCACATAATACCTATACGCGAGCAAGCCAGTATGTATAAACAATATCATCTACGTAACTGATGCTTGAACGCACGCAACTAATGGCGACAAGCAAGAAACAAAGATGAAATGTACAGTAATTTCAAAACCCAGCCCATTTTGACGGATATGTTCCGACCCGAAAATGTTTTAACCCAAAGCCCATTTTGACATGAACCCTGTCGATCTAAACTCATCCTGACATGAACTAAATTAACCCTTTTTGTATTAACCTGCTCCAACCCTAATATGTTCCAACACCATTAGCCGAACATGCTCGACCCGCTGTCGGTAATAACTAATCACGTAACATGTTAGTTTTTTAAAAATTAATATACTATAGGAATAATATACTCAAATTAAAGAGAACAAAATGCTGGTTTTTATGGTATAATTTTTTAGAAAAAAATTAACATGTGAAAAAGTTACGGCGGTTAAAAAGTCATGGGGTATGTGGTTTATAATTAGGGGGAAATGTGTAACTATTTAACATATTAACAAAACTTGATTGAAGTTAAAAGACCATTATTGTATATTATTTTGGAAGAAACAAAGACTATTTTACCCCTAAATTTTTAAAATTATATGCATTGTTACTTGTACTATATGCAACAAGAGTGGTACCTCTTCAAATTTAAGAGATTCCTCACTCCTATATTATATATAGTATAGATATAGATATAGATATAGATATAGATATAGATATTTATAAAGATCTTTTTAACCATTTAGATTAAATATAATTAGTATACTTATAATTATTTTTTATTTATTAAAACATTTATCATTTAGATTTTAAATCAATCTTTATTATATATATATATATATATATATCTACATACATATTCATATATCTACATATATAGGGTTTATAGCAAAGATGCGGAAAATAACATGTTTATCTTGTCAGTTTTTTTATAAAATATAGTTTATTTAACATTAATTATTATTATTGATTTATAAATGATTAAAATGAAAAAATATCAAAAACTATATCTAACAAGACGGGCTAGTTGAGAATTAAGAGATAACCAAAGAAACAATAATTATCCGATGAATACTTACAATTAACGATTAAACAATCATGTTGATGAACTCTAATCTTCCTAATGACCCACAAGCTCCCAAAATCACTCAAGAACTCAAGTTTTTCGTCTAAAGATGGCTGAAAAGGTTTATGGGGGAGATTCGGGTTCCAAAAATAGGTTTTAAATATTTTTTCCCAAATCTGGTTGTCCCCCGAGCCCGAGCGGCGGTCGTGGCTACACGCTACGAGCCGCGCGGCAAGCTTCATTTTTGTAACTAGAATTATAATATGGAAAAGCATGTAACACATAATCACTTATCGTGCAAAAGTTAAATCATACAAGTTATTAACGTAAGCAGTTCGACATTAATCACCAACGCATATAGAGTTTCTCATGTGTGTGACTGTTTATTAACTCGTGTAAATGGCATGCATGACGTGTAAGATAACGGAGTTTGGGTTAATGGTGATAACGTGAAAATGTGGGGTGTCACACAATAATTGACTGACTATAATTATACTAGTTGGGGATTACATAGACACAATTCATTTATTAATTAGAATAGATAAATAATTACTAGACACTATAGTTTGATTATGATGATTCACAGAACCTAATCTGACAAACTGACACAATTGAACACGGTCTACCCAATTACCAGTTCGTTAATATAAAAATCAAACACATATCAATGACTATTGGCAAATGATTTAGTGCCGATAAGGAATTAATGTTAAATGTTGATGAATACAAACCAAATAACTGATGATAAACGAAAGTCCCAGAAAACAATTGTTTATTCAATTCCAACAAACATATATATTCAATTAGATCAAACTAAATTCCAATATAGGTAATGTTTATATAATAATTAGTTCATATGCAAACCCTACACCAGAAGTGGTCACGAGTAAATCTTGAATTCATGGAAGAACTGATGGCGGGAGGTGTTAAGACGGGGAAGAATTTCTCTAAAATCATCCTAGACATCTAGGGTATGAAGGATATACGACCTAATGTGAAACCGGGCATTTAATACCCTTGAAAATCGTGAAAATTGACTTTTGTGCATCCAGATGGCCGTAACTTACGGTGGCCAAAAATCCCTTACACCCTTCAAAGTCTGCCTTACAACTCCCCTTTGTGCCCATTCAATGTCGTAAGCTACGAACCTGCTATAAAAAATGGCGGTCCCTACAAATTGACTTCTTTGTTATTCATTTTCCTGACGCGCGTGATCCATTCTAAGCCTTTGTTTTCTTTACTACATATATAGCTTGACTCTTCATCGCCCTGAATACTCCAAATTTACCTTTTTAAGTTCCAAAGACCTGCAATCATAAAATACATCAAAGTATATAAATAAATAACTAAAACACACGATATTACACATTAAAAGTGCATCTTTTCACCCACTTATCATTCTTTAATCTCCAAGACTTTATGATATATAAAGTACAATTATTTTATAAAGGTTAAGAGATGTATTAAATTTTTTATTTGATGTATTATAATTGAACATATTGTAACATCCCGAAATTTCTAAAAATAATATTTAACATATTATTTATTTATGATGGAAAAGTTTACCTGAGTTAGTAGAGAATTAATAAAATAATAAGGATGGTAGGATAAGTAGGCTAATTAGATGGAGTTAATTATGGACCAAAAAGGAAAGATAGGCCTTAGGTCCATGGGCTTAAGGGAGTATAAATACCCCTTAAAACCCTAATCCTTTCCATTTTCATACATCTCTACACCATAGCCTCCACCATCAAAACGCACACTTAACTCAATTCCCGTTTTTGAGAAAACCACCCACAATGACGCAAAGATTCTCGGAGATCTAGCCGTCGGATCGGTCCCAAATTTTAACTGAGTGTTCACGGTATATAAATGGAGATTACCACCGATTAGATCTTAGATCAGAGGTCGGGAAGTACAGTTTTTATCAGCAAAACCGTAGCAGCTCAAAATGAGGATTTCCGGCCACTGTTTCACTATTCCGGCGACTGTAGCGCAGTTTCCGGCGAAGGTGAGCTGATGGGTTTGTATATCGGGACGAGACGGTTTCGTGGCCGCTTGAATCACTCAAATCGGAGTTCGTTTGATATGGTTTTGAGCATCTCCAATGATTTCAAACAAAAACCTCAAAGTCAGCCGAGCTCAGTTAAAGAAGAGATTAACAACTATCGGAGAACGAAGCATGATCCAGGTGAGTTTCTAGCCCCATTTCCTTGTTATGTTTTCGGGGATGTGTGCATACTCGACGTGAAGTGTGAATACACTTACCTTAAGTGGTAAGTGTATGCTATAAATGATATATAAGTTAGCTATTATATAATGTTTGTCGGTGTGTGAACGATCTTCGAATATTGCACTCATCGTCAAGGAGAATGATTGCCAGGTGATTATTAGTGTGTATGAATGCTATGATGTGAATTGCTATTATGTAAATGATATAAAGTGTGTTGTAGGTAAGTAGAGGTAGAGTGTGTTAGAAGTGGCAAGAGTCTGGTAAGAGTGTTAGTGGCATGTCGATAGCACGTGGTAGGGTAAGCCTATACGTGACTTCGATATTAAAGTGGCAAAGTGGCAAAGTGGCATAACGTTATACGTTATTAAAGTGGCAAAGTGGCATAACGTTACTCGTTATTAAAGTGGCTAAGCGGTAGGGGTAAATAAGAGGTTAAGTGGTAAGGTGATCAGGTCAGATAGTGGGCTACGTGTCTTTGGATACGTATATAATGCATGTAGTGGTTGTATGATAAGTTGCTTGATTAACTAGAACTCACTCAGCGTAGCTGACTTTTAGTATGCACGCAGGTGAGTAGAATGAGGAGTTAGCATGAGGATGACATGTGGCATGGATCGAACGGCTGGCATTTGAAGATGGAAGAAATGATGTTTTAATATGACGATTTATGTTATGGTTTTAACGAAAATATTAAATGTTTTGTAATAAACGGTTAAAGTTTTATATTCCGCGAAAGTTTTAATTAACTCTGACTTGTAAGAACTGTGTTTATGAGTAAATCCGACGCTAAAGTAGGGCTACCGGGAACGGGGTCTTACACATATATTAAAGGATCATGGTAGGTACATAGATGATTAAGTGTACAAATTATAAGCTTATATTAGATATCAATGGATTGGTTGTCTATTGGCAAAGACAACGTCTTTAAACAATTTGGTTCACGGGAGGCTTTGGGTTCAAGACCAACATACGACAATGATCATTAACGGAACTTGGGGAGAGTCAGGGTCGGCTAACCCTCCGATGGGCCAAAGTGGTTTTGTGTTTTCTCTTAATCGAGTACTTCACAGAAGAACTATTTAGATGTTGACCCTTCAAATATAGTTAAAAATGAATGACGAGAGAACCCCTGAACATGCATAGAATCATGTGTTTTGCGTTTTGGATTTTCCGACGAGCAAAACTATTGATAAAGAAATAAGATGACTTAGACCTAATAAATGCCTACTTATAAAGGAAGAAAACAAAACCTACTTAAACCTATTTTCAAAACCTTTTTTTAAACTATTTATATATGAGATAATACTTTGAAAGCCAAACATATCGGTACATTTAATATTTTTTATCGATAGTACATTGTAATTACTTAATAAATCTGAATTTTGATTAACTATTTTAAAGAATTGTAGAACAACGAAATACAATATCAACCACTTGACGTCTATTCAATGCATCCGCTATGGTTATTTCGTATTTCCCCTTTTCTTTTCTTAGGATTTTGCTTACTATACCTGATGTAGCATTATAAACTGTATTGTTACTTTTGCTCCTGCCAGGATAAATCTGGCCCCTTCCTTTTTTTCCACCTACATAGATAGGATATTTTAAGAAGTGAACGTCTTTCTAAGTAGTGAGGTCCCTAGAAAGAATAGGAAAGGTAATTTCGTTATATTTCTGACTAGGAAAAGGGCCTATGACAAGAACTTTTTTTGATTGGTAATTTCACTATATTTCCACCACCACCACCAACCAGTATTATCGCCGGCACCCACCACCACCACCATCAGCCATCACCGTCATTACCGCCACCATCACCGACTTTGTAACATTTCGGATCTTTCGTATTTGTGTTCGTATTTGTGTTCCTGATTCGGGAAAGTAATTCAGGTATTTTGAATTAATAAAAACTTGTATTTGTTGGTATTTAACTAGGTTTAACTCATTTTGTATATTCATAACTTTCAATTATGTCAAATAGCCTTTAGAAACCCTTAAAATCACTTAAAATGGCTTAAAATGCTTTTTTGAAACTTCATGGACCAAAAATGACCAAAACAAAAGGTGCAGACCCCCCACCCCCAACACCACGCCGCGCGGGGAGGATGGCTTCATCTTGCCGTGTAGCGCGACTAGGGTACTGCAAATCAGATTTTTGGCAAATTATAGGTTTAATGCAAAATCACTTATTTTCGATTCAAATCTCGTGTTTTAAGCTCCAAGAAAAGATCTTTAGCCTTGGTATATGTCAACATTAATTTTCCTATTCTACAGGAATCAATTTTTGTGTTTTATGAACTGATTTTGTCTTAATTATATTAATCATTTTCCTTAATTGAGTAATTACTAAAACAACTAGTATAACCTCTGTGTATTTAACCCTAAGACATTCTCCAACCCTAAAACACTTTGTCTCAGCCATCCATATCCATAAACCCATGAAATCCTCCTCTCTTTTCTTCATATTTTTCGAAAAATAATCAAGTTCGTCTTACAACGTTGACTTTCAAGTTCAAGAACTCTTTGACCGCGAATTTCTTCTACTTCTAATCACTTTTCGGGTAAATTGTCTTCTGTAAATTCGTTCACTTTTATTCAGTAATAAATACCCCTTAATCTATTTCTGGGATTGAGGGGATTTAATGGGTCAATTGGACTCCGCCCCGTTAAGAGTAAATTAGTCAACAAAGTTGACTAATCGATTTCTATCACTTCTGGTTGGAACTAGCTTTTGGACCAGAAGACTTTTATGTTTGTTTTAAGATTCAGAGTGTGCTGACTAACACCCGACTCCCGACTCACAATTTGGATTTTGGTCAGTACAGCTTGCTTAGTTATTGAAAACCTCATAACTAGAGTTTTGTACGTCCGTTTGGATTGATTCTAGCGGCTATATTCTCGGTTTTTAATCTAATATTATTTTGTATAAGTCCCAGATCTGTTTGGATCAAAATACTCGCTTAATCGTCAAGGTGAGTAATCACTCCCCTATTTTACTGTTTTAAAATAATTTTGGGGACTTTATGCATATATATTCTTATTTTTCATACTACATGTTATCCATACTAGCAAATCATGATTATTGTGTTGTTGATCAATTAAATATTTATTTGTTAATTGTTTACTTGCTTATCTGTTTAAGTCTTGCATTCAGAGAGGTCCATCATTGATTTTAGCATGTCTTGATTCTAGCATGTCTCGAATCTAGTATGTTGTCTTAGTAATCAAAGTCCGATTCGCTAGGAAATGGCCAAACGACACCGATTACTTAATTTCATTTAATTATTGATACTCACAATATTAGTTTGTAGTTTTTATCTTATATTGTATTTAGTGTCGGAAACTGTTGATTTTCTCACTCAACAAATTGTTAACAAAATATATCTATTTTTACGCATATTGCAGGTTATACTTTTCTTTGAAGTTAAGCTGAAGACACATTTAGAGATGCCTTAAGATGAAATAAAAACAAGACTACTTGTGTTGATTTGGGATTAAATTGTAATTTGCTTTGAACATGTGTACTTGCATGAAATTTTGGATATAAAAAATAATTAGTTAAATATTGTCATATGTAAATTGCATGATATTACCTTGTAAGCTGTGAGCAATCAGTTCGCACCCATCATTTCCGTCGTAGGTTGGGGTGTGACAGATTGGTATCAAAGCCAAGGGTTATAAGATAAATTATTAGATGTGCCCTAATAACATTCTTAGGGCCCTATACGTGCTTATTTGACAACCTAATGAGTCCTATTTTTATGTGTGTACACCTTATTTATTTATTTATTTTTCATGCTCACACACAAACTCCGAGGCTATGCCTCATTCTCAAAAGATTTTTTTAAAATAAATTAGTAGAATGCTTTTATTTTGGGAAATTCCTTAAAAATTCTCTTGTTTTGTCTTTACTCTCGCACCTTAAAGCATGGGGGTATGACAAGTTTCTGTTGTAAATGGTAGGGGGAGAGTATTGTGAGTTGGGCCTTGGCAAAATGACTCTGGGAATCAAAGGTGAACTTTAAGCGGTCAACGTAACCAGTTAAACAGCTACATTTATGATATAAAAACCCAATTCACGGTGGTTCGTGGCTAAATTCGGAAAAAAATTCCAAATGTTTATATTATATTTTTTTTAAATGTTTAGTTGGGTGTAAAACCCATATAAATCCATGGACACTCCAACAATTCACTTCTCAACCCGTTTTGATTTTTATATTTTGTTGGGGCATTATCATCTGTGGTGGTTCACGAGATGCTCCAACTACCCATACATTTGTTTCGTTCATTCGTTATTTAGTTGGATCAGTTAAAATGCTATGGAACGCTCATGGGCCGACCAACTTAATTGTTTTACCAACTTAGGTATTTTTATGTCAAAAACATTACTAAACCAAATATAGAGGAAAAACTATATTTTCGGTTATAAACTCTAACAAATCCAAGCTTTAAGCAAAATCTATCGCCGTCTTTGATATTCTATGTCCATTATTTTGAATCAAGAATTTATTTTCTAGGAACGTTCACCTAACCGAACTTGTCCAGTTTCGCTCGTTTAAAAACTTAGTTCGTTTTCACTCGCTTACTTTAACAAGTGAGTTTTTCAAAACCCATTTTAACGTTTTTATTCAGAGCGGTGACTATAAGATATGTGGTTAGACGTAACGACCTAGTATAGTTATAGTTTATTTTAGGGCCCAAATTGCATGTATACTTTACGTGCTACATGTCCACACTTTTTATTTATAATATTTTATGACGTCACACGTACATATATTCACACACAAACTCTAAGGCTTACGCCTAAACAATTTTATTATCTTTTGGATATTTTTCAACGAATTTGTGATGCTTAATGTTATATTTCATGTCTAGATATTTTGTTATCCTTAAAAATGGTTTTACGTGACGGGCATTTAGTAATTGGAAGAGTGACAACCTTGTTTTTTGAACCCTTGACATCAAGGTTTTAAACATAAGGATAAGTGATGCGTATAAATCCCATTCAACCGTGGGACCCGGTTGCTTACCTATAGGTTCTGAAAGGGTTTTGTAACTTATTAGGCCAAAGCATACCACACCACACCAAACTTCATACGAACCACTATTTAAGTTATCAAACGTGACCATTTTTCTTTGTGAATAGAAAGTGGTTACACTCATACTGTTATAAATTGCATACAAGACATGGTGGTTCATGCAACGTATGATTTCAAAGACTCAATTGTTTATATTTCGGTTTAAATAGAAAATTCAAAAAGTCATGGTGATACATATTCAGTTAAGTTTCAGTTCTTTTTATTTATTTATACATTCATTTATTATTCTATTTAATTGAAAATTTGAAAAGTCATTGTGATACATGAATAGTTGAGTTTCAATTCGTATTCTTTATTCAGATATTCAATTACTATTTTGGTTTAATTGGAAATTTAAAAGTCATTGTGATACATGAACATTCGATTTTTAGTTCGATATTCAATTATTATTGGGATACGAAAATACATGGTGGTTTATGGATATTCTGATTTTCAAATTTTTTACAGTTTTCATTTGATTATTTATGAAATTGTTATTGAAATTCATAAACCCATGACGGGACATTTCAATTTTGATTTCAAATTTGTTTCATGCGAATTTCATTTATTTATGATTAAATCCAATTTTAGATATGTTTCATGTATTGTTTCTTTTGGTTGTCAATACGAATTTCATATTTACACTCCATGTCACATGAATCCTTTCTACTTCACACATGTCTTCTCGTTTTCCTTGACATCGCCCTCCAAACTTAACCCGTAAAGTGACAACCCTGATTTTAAAACAATTGGCCCAACCATCTAAAACCCAACACAAAGCCAAAACACCCAAAGCCAACCCAACCAAAAAAACCTTAAATGGGAACTCCCCCTTTGTATAGCTTGTGTATCCGTCATCATTCAATCACCTTAGGATATCAAAATGCTTCACGCGACCCATTACTCAATCATTTACCACACCTTATGTTTTACCATATGCAAACATTGCAAGCCTTTTACCATTGTAGTGACCCAAGCACACCCGCTACGCTCAGGAAGACCTAACTTGTTTCCAACATGCAATACTTTAAAACACATTTCTTGACCACTTAACTTGGAGCTCACTCGCAACAGTACACCCATACTTAGTTCCTTTATACTCGTCAAACATGTTTTTCTCTATTTTTTTAAACCGATGTGTGGTTTTCCGCATTCAATATTTTTATGAACACCTTACACTTTAAATTTTAAAATCCTCGATTATTTTAAAACAGATAACTAATAAGTATTTAATCAATGATTTTTCTTCAAAGGGACTTTAAGTCAAATCAAATGGTTTATTATTATTATTATTATTTTAATTATTATTATAATTATTACTATCGGTAATTCTATTATTGTTAGCATCGTTATTACTATTTTGCTGCTACTATTTTTCCGAGGTTAAATAAAATTTTCAAATAAGGTAATATCTTTTGCTTTAAACAAGTCCTAAGCACGCGAGACTATTATATTATCACTATAACAGTTCTATCAAAGCAAGTCATTTTATTTGGCGATCCTTTATAAAGTTTTCTTAGAACGCTGCCAAAAGAAAACCTTTATATTTTTTACATTAAAAATTTCATAAATTTTTACAAGCTTTACCGCCTACTAAGAACTTTCGTTTATCATATAAAAAACTGTAAGCCCCCCCCCCACCCCCGGGGCGTCGCTGATCGATACGAGATCTGCACGAGGTCTAGGAGTGCGGAATTCTCCTAGACTCGTTTATGGTGTTGGAAGACGAAGAACACGATTACACACAAATAAATACACGAACGGGATAAAAACGAATCTGTAAATCCTTTATATATTAAAGCAAAACACATTACATACCGAAAGACAAAACAAAATAAGGCCGACCCGAGGTGAGCTCTACCTCGGGCCGTCCCACGGGACTACCCTTCTCGGTTTCTCTCTCACAAATACTCTCTCTTTCTTTTTCTCTAAAAACAATTGAAAAACTAACTCCAAACCCTAAACATTACACACATATATATAGACTAATATCTTCGCAGGCTTGGGCTTGGGCCTATGGTGAAGTTGTTCTAACTTCACCAACACGTGAAGTTGTGCTAACTTCACCAACACGTGATGTTGTGCTAACTACACCAACACGTCCCATCTAGTCAGAATTGCATAGCGACGGTCACAAAATGCACCAACAAAAACTTAACTTGAGTTACAAAAGCATCACGTTTTGCAATTGATTTTCACCAATTTAAAACGAATGTTGAAAATCATTTTTCCCTTTTCGTCAACGCCAATGAGTTTCAGTTAAGAAATTATCTACCTACCTTTGAGAAGACAAGCATTGCAAGTTGCGTTTTGTTTTTCTTTCCTTCATTTTCATGTATTTTTTTATTTTATTTTTGGATGTAATCGAAATATTTTAACGAGTCTAATTTCTTCAAAATTTGTTTATGGAAATTATATTGAGTTCAGCTAGTTATTAATTGTTGATCTATTTTCGTTTACGTTTATTCTCAAGCACGAAACACACATACATACATAATTTATAGTACATTGTAGCATTATCGAATCGGTTTACTTTTGTTATCTCAATCTCGCAGTCTATGACTGATTTCCATAAACGTAATCGTTTAGTGGAAATTGAGACTATGAACATAGTTGTGTACATAGTTATCTAATAGAAACCTTATTCCTACATTGACTATCTATGATCGGTGTTAGTGCACGATTTTGGTGTCCGTAGCAATCGAATAAGTTATAGATAGTCTATTATGTTTATTTATTGTAAAATAGTCCGTTCGCTATGGATTGTATAGCGAATGAGGCCCATTCGTTAGTTAACTAGATTAATCGTTAAGTTATAAGCCCATTCGTTATGTAATATAACAAACGGAGGCCTCATTCGTTATGAAGATATAACGAATGATGGCTTGTTCATTAAGTTAGATGGCTGGTTCGTTAAGTTATTACCATTCGTTATGAAGGCATAACGAATGAAGCTTAGCTTCACGAATGAGAGCATATGGCCTATATATATGCTGCTCATGCTCAAAATTAGATGTACATACATAGAGAGAGATCTAAGTTATTATTTATACTCACCATAATGTATTCATCCTTAAGTTATCAATAAAGTGATTATTTAACGTATCGATCTCGTGTTTCTCGTGTTGATGCTTCGGGTTAGCGGCTAGATCCTGGCTCTATAGCGTTCACTCAATTGGTATCAAAGCAGACGGCTGCTCTCGATGCATCATTTAATGTATTGAATCTGGTTATTATAGTGTTCTTCGTGTTCTTCGGTTTTTGGTATAATTTGATCAGATTTGGATTAAATTAGTGTGTTATTGGTGGAATTGATGGTAGATTGCTGTTTATTGAGGTAATACGAAGCTTCCTGTGTAATTTGGTGTTAAATTATGGTGTATTGAAGAATCCACCATGGAAGAGCATGTTACTGTTTGATTTAGTTTATGATGATACCGTGATTGTTAATTTAATTGGATGATAGATTCGTGATTAAAATGAAAATCCGAGTGTTCGTGTTGATTTTCATGGTATATTATGGTGTTTTGATGAATCTGCCTTTGATGAAGTTCTAAATAGCATATTCCGGCCAGATCTACGTTTTTCCGGCCTTGTAACTGATTTTTCCAGTGAAATGCGCTTTTCCGGTGAACAATTCAGATCCAACAACCTAAATCGTTATGTTACTGTAGCAATTCGTTATGGAAACTTAACGAAAAGAAACTTTAACGAATTAAGGTAATTCTTTAAGTTAAAGGTAACGAATTAAGGTAATTCGTTAAGTCGAAGATAACAAATCAAGGTAATTCGTTAAGTTAATTCGCTAATGTAATTCGTTAAGTGAATGGTGACGAATTAAGGTAATTCGTTAAGTTAATTCATTAAGGTAATTCGTTAAGTTAGTGGTAACGAATGAAGGTAATTCGTTAAGTGTGTAACGAATGAGTGACTGGTTGACGAATGGAGATAACGAACTAAGTTAATGAATGGAGATAACTAATGTTGATAACGAATGGAGAGGCCATTCGGTAAAAAAAAAAGTAATTTGGCGGGAAAATTTTTCTTGAACGAATTTTTTCCTGGATACTCCTCATAAGTGAGACTTCATTCTTGAAAATTTTTGTGAAAATATTTATTTTTCGATAATTTTCGGTGATTTTTTTGGCGGGAAAATCGGAAAAAAATTTCTTCAACGAAATTTTTGTGTGATATTCTTAATGTATTGGAGACTCTTCGTGCAAATTTTGGTAATATATTTTCCGGCCGACTTTTTACGCGTTTCTACTGGCCGAGGGGGAGACCACGTGTAATTTAAAGAGGAGTTTGTTTGTGAGTTTTGAAGATTGTTCAAGACCTTGCTAAATTTTTCCAAAAAAGGGGGAGATAAAACTTTCATTTGAGTTTATTTAACATGTATCTTCCTACATTTGTAATGTTTCTTGAAAAATTAATGTAATTCGGGTGGTAATTCATGACTGCAAAGCTACGTTTGACTGAGTTCAAGACTGCAATTGTTCTTCGATTGGTGATTGATTTGTTCAAGATTGAAACCTGACTATGTGGGATAAGAGTGTTTGTTCGTTTACTTCTTTCTGAAGGACTTTGATCCTGACTATGTTGGCTACGAGTAAATGACGGATTACTTTTGTTGAGGGGGACGATTCTCGAATGGGTTGATCTTATTGAAGAATATACTAGTCTTGTCATTGGATTGAAGAATTTGATCATTTGGGGTTTATTAATGGAGGTTGGAACTCTGAATCATATGCCAAAACATTAGTGCATCTTTGCGAATGGGATGTGGAAGAGCTTCAAAGAGGATATTTAGGATACACGTTATCAAGAGAGGGAATATCGAAGTGAAAGATGTTGAATGATCGGATTTTTCATGAAGATGTGTGACGAGGTTAAACATAAAGATATGTTTTCTTTACCTGTGCTGATGGATAGATGTTGACTTGCTGCTGATTGTTGAAAGATTGAACCATATCATACGCCAGTGGATGATCGGGATGATCTCCAAGAGTTTCTCACTTTGAGGGGGAGATCTGATATGAGAGGCTACAAGTTATTGGTTTGCTGAGAAGACTTAAAGATTTGTCCGTCTGCACAAACCCGAGAATCATCAGTCAAGGGGGAGTCTGTTAGTGCATGATTTGTGACTGGTGATTTGCAGTTAAAGTATTCGAGGTTAAAGTATTCGAGAGCTACAGAAAAGGGGGAGTTTGTTAGTGCACGGTTTTGGTGTCCGTAGCAATCGAATAAGTTATAGATAGTCTAGTATGTTTATTTATTGTAAAATGGCTCATTCGCTATGGATTGTATAGCGAATGAGACCCATTCGTTAGTTAACTAGATTAATCGTTAAGTTATATGCCCATTCGTTATGTAATATAACGAATGGAGGCCTCATTCGTTATGAAGATATAACGAATGATGGCTTGATCGTTAAGTTAGATGGCTGGTTCGTTTAGTTATTACCATTCGTTATGAAGGCATAACAAATGGTGTCTCATTCGTTATGAAGGCATAACTAATGAGGCTTAACTTAACGAATGAGAGCATATGGCCTATATATATCCTGCTGATGCTCATAATTAGATGTACATACATAGAGAGAGATCTAAGTTATTATTTATACTCACCATAATATATTCATCCTTAAGTTATCAATAAAGTGATTATTTAACGTATCGATCTCGTGTTTCTCGAGTTGATGCTTCGGGTTAGCGGCTAGATCCTGGCTCTATAGCTTTCACTCAATCGGTAACCCCTAAACGGATTCGTTTTCTTAGAGTCGAGGATATGCTTATAGCTACCTAATAGAAGTCAAGTACACATGTTGAGTTTATAATTATTTTTCACACGAATTGTTTTGGTTATTTGTTTGGACCTCTTTCCGCTCAATGTTTGATCGAATCATCTAGTTATTCTTGATCTCAACGTTTCATCAATTTGAGGCCAATGTTTGACTTTGATCTCGAAGTTTCAGTTATTTACTTTTCTATTTTTAATCTCAATGATGCCTTTACTCACATTAATTTTTGTAGGCTCCTGGACGGATCGTACACGGGATGTCGCTATCTGCGCAGGTGCGGAATCCCTGCGTAGGTAGATACGAGTGCAGAATATGTATAAATCAAACACACGAGCAATGAACGAACACGTTATATTGATAACCGAACCCGTGACTCGAGGTCACTTATTACAGACTCTAAAACACGTAACTCACTGATACACTAGCTCTCAAAACGCTCAACTGATCAACCCTAAACTGTTACGGTGAACAGTTTAAATAAGCACGACAACTTCGCCTCAGGCGAAGTTGTCCATAACTTCGCTTGTTCAACAAGTTCGCCTGAGCGAACTTGTTAACAACTTCGCTTGTTCAACAAGTTCGCCTAAGCGAACTTGTTGACAACTTCGCTCGTTACATAAACATAAACATAATCAAAAACATAATTACATTACAGACTCGATTACAATCGTTAGACTATGAACTACTGACACACATGTACCAACAATTTCCCCTTCCTCTATCACATTCTCAACAGTAATTTGCTCACCGATCTTCTCAATCTCATCAACCGGCAGCACATCTTCTTCCAGCATAAAATCATCATCATCCTCATCCAGCTCTTTTAATGCGTCGATTACGTCTTCGACATCATCATCATCATCACCCGCTACCACCTCGTCACCAGCTGCACTTGTAGACTCCCCCTCAGCTGTGGAAGCCCCAAGAGCCTGAGAGGTTCTTGGCAGCTCACCACCTGCACCTTCCGGTGCATTGGGATCATCGTCTTGATCTTCTCGCCGTTTTGTCTAACGTTCATTATGAAGCTACTGCCAAGGGGGAGTCTGTTGGTACATGTGTGTCAGTAGTTCATAGTCTAGCATTTGTAATCGAGTCTGTAATGTAATTATGTTTATGATTATGTTTATGTTTTTGTATGTGCGAAGTTGTCAACAAGTTCGCTTAGGCGAACTTGTCAAACAAGCGAAGTTGTCAACAAGTTCGCTCAGGCGAACTTGTTGAACAAGCGAAGTTATAGACAACTTCGCCTGAGGCGAAGTTGTCGTGCCTATTTAAACTGTTCACCGTAACAGTTTAGGGTTGATCAGTTGAGCGTTTTGAGAGCTAGTGTATCAGTGAGTTACGTGTTTTAGAGTCTGTAATAAGTGACCTCGAGTCACGGGTTCGGTTATCAATATAACGTGTTCGTTCAAAAAAAAAAAAAAAAAAAAAAAAAAAAAAAAAAAAAAAAAAAACCGGATACCACAGTTGTCTAACGTTCATTGCTCGTGTGTTTGATTTATACATATTCTGCACTCGTATCTACCTACGCAGGGATTCCGCACCTGCGCAGATAGCGACATCCCGTGTACGATCCGTCCAGGAGCCTACAATTGGTATCAGAGCCATCGGCTCGATTGTGAGGTTCGGGATTTCACGCGGGTGTAGAAAACGTCTCGTTTGACCTATTCGCGGGACGTGTTTTTATTGGGATTGTGTTTTACTCGTGTTTGACAGTCATTTGCAAGCCATAACATCGATCGGAAACTGCAAGATTGACGAAATCAGATCTGAACAGTTTCCTTGTTCATCGGGCGAAGTTACCGTTCTTCAGGCGAAGTTGCCGTCACTGGAAGTAGGGTTTCGGCGAAGATATAAGGATTAAGCGAAGTTAACCACAACTTCGCCTACCTCCTAAGTTCGCCTAGGCGAAGTTATCCTTAACTTCGCCTGACCAACGCTGACCCTATATAAGGGATTTTCTAAACAGTAAACATCATAATAACATCAGCGAATTTGAGCTCCGGCTAACTTGATTTTATCTTCGATTTCGATCTTTGATTCCAGTTTCTATTATTCATTGAGGGTATGTGTTGTCGATATCCTTCATAAACATACTCGTTCTTTATAGTTTTTACCCGGTTCGAGACCTCGGGTCATCGGACCTTCAAAACCTTGTTTTTCAACCTGGTGTTACGTGTTCATGGACAAGCTTTTCGTCTTAATACCATTATTATGTTGTGTTCTTCTCTCCTGGATCGTCAATTAGTGCGAAAACATCGGATCTATGGCCTTATGAATCGGAACAGTCGCCGTTTCAGATTCAGGCGAAGTTAGGGTTTAGGCGAAGTTATCCACAACTTCGCCTGAAGCTTAATTTCGCCTGAGGCGAAGTTATCTTTAACTTCGCCTTGAACTCAAATTCGCCTGGGGCGATGTTGTGATAAGGCGAAGTTATCATCAACTTCGCCTATACCAAGTTACTTAACAGTTTTTAGACGAACTTACAGATGAAGCGAAGTTGTTCCCAACTTCGCCTCACCTTTAAGTTCGCCTGTAAAGGTTTAATCACAACTTCGCTGGTGGTACAAAGCGAACTTGTGAGTTGCTTAACCGTTCTCTAACTTGTTTTGTTTTGTGCAGATATGGCTGCTGTTGGCGATGCTGGTGGTGATGACGGTGATGATCAAAGACAGTTCTTTCCGGCCCATAACCAGTACATCACGTTAGATCCAGACGCAAGAGGTGTGGAAGACTACAGGGAGATAATCACGTTTCTCCAGCGCTCAAGGATCTTTCATGCGATCACAAATACCCTGCCCATTTCACTGCCTAACATAGAAGACTTTTGGCACTCGGTATATTATGATTGCAGGCCTGAGCCCCCGGTGATGCGAGCAACCGTAAATGGTCATGATATACAGTTTTCTTCTGAAGATATACGGTTGGCTTTGCAGTTTGGAGAAGAGACAAGGGATGACCCAACGGAGTTCGTAGCTCCTTTTCGTGATGGAGCGTACCTGAGGATGGGTTATTCAGGTCCGTTGGGGGACACACAGAGGAGGAAAGGTTTTTTACGAGATCAGTGGCGCTTCCTAATGCATGTCTTGATTGTATGCATGTCTGGGAGGAAGGCAGGAACTGATGGGATGGGCGCGACGATGCAGTCTGCCATGATTGCCCTGACCTACAACCGACGATATTCATTTAGTCAGCTGATATTTTACGAGATTGATCGTCAGAGGAGGGCTGTGGCGCGCGAGCGATTTATTATGTATCCTCGGTTCTTACAGATGATCCTCAATCATGTCGCTCCGTCGCTACCGCAGAGACGCCCTATAAGATACGTCGAATGTGTGACGAAACGTATCTTCGCTCAGTGTCGGACTTCGAGCACACGTAGCAAGCCTGAGCTGCGTCCCAGGCATACTCCACTGTTTGGGTATCTTATCAACCCGGGGTATGTTCCTGCAGGAGGGGACGAGTTCAGAGACCCACAGCCACATCAGGCGGCAGCACCCCATGCTGTACCAGCTGCGCCTGTTGTATCTACGTTTGTTTCTGCTGCTGTGCCAGCTGCTGCATCTCCTGCTGTGCCTACTGCTGAAGAAGTAGATCTTGATGCTGCCTTTGGCGGCCATGGATTGTTTGATATGGATGTCTCAGGTTCTCAGGTCATGGAGGTTACTAGAGCAGTTACTTCGGTAGCTGACTCCGATCTTGACGAAACATTTGCTGAAGCGAGACGACTAATGGTGTCTCGGGAGAGAACGACTGGAAAGAGGCCGAGAACTGTTGACGATGATGATGAGGAAGTTGATGAAGAAGAAGCAGTTCAACTAGTGCTCAGGCGTTCAAGAAGAGAACGGACAGGTATGGGTTCGGGAGCTGGAGAATCTTCAAGGCTGGTACGTTTTGCTCCACCTGCCTTGTCTGGTATGTCTCTTATTCCTTCTACAGCACAGGTTACTGCCGTCGAGACGTCGGCTCCAGCAGTTGTGTCTCTACCACCCCAATCGCTTACCCCACCGGTGGTAGTTGCACGATTTGTTGAGTCCACAGTTACTACTACTGCAGGGTTACCAAGTGTACCACCTGCGGTCACTTCTGCTGCTGATGTCCCGCCAACTCCAACGCCTACTTCTGACTCCGAAAGGATTGCATCGCTAGAGCGGATCGTTGCTGAACAGTCAAAGACCATTCAAAGCCTAGTGGAATCCAATCAACTGCAAGCCTCCCTCCTGGTCGAACACGGGAAAGTAATAGATGCCTTCAAGGCATTCTTGGCATCTCAGGGGGAGAAGACTTGTAGGGGAGATGAGTTGCGGACAAAACGGAGAGAAGATCAAGACGATGATCCCAATGCACCGGAAGGTGCAGGTGATGAGCTGCCAAGAACCTCTCAGGCTCTTGGGGCTTCCACAGCTGAGGGGGAGTCTACAAGTGCAGCTGGTGACGAGGTGGTAGCGGTTGTTGATGATGATGATGATGATGTCGAAGACGTAATCGACGCATTAAAAGAGCTGGATGAGGATGATGATGATTTTATGCTGGAAGAAGATGTGCTGCCGGTTGATGAGATTGAGAAGATCGGTGAGCAAATTACTTTTGAGAATGTGATAGAGGAAGGGGAAATTGTAGATGACTCCGTGGAACACGAGATTCCGGAGGTTGAGATGCCAGAGATGGGTGATAAGACTGTTGAGGAAGATACTGAATGGGAGGAACAACCGAATTGGAAGGAAGGTTGTGCTCACTGGTTCATAAAGACGAAGAAGCCGGCGATCCCTAAAATGTTCAAAAAGAGTTACAATATTAAGGGATACGCAGAAGCAAAGAAAGGTATTATCTACTGGATATATGATGAGCAGCTGCGGCTCTTCGTGATCAAAAGATACGATGGAATTCAGTACTTCAGGAGAACGTTGAGATCTTTAAACACACTGCCTGAATGTGAGGTAAAAGATTTAGCCAGATTGGGATTGATAAACCGAAGTGAAGACAACATGGCTAGAATCATCGGGAAGATCGTGTGGAAGGAGTGTATTAAGGAGAAGAAGTTTGAGCTGATGAGACCACAAAAGGGGAAGCTTGTCGAAGACAAAGATAGAGGTCTGAGAGCTGATGGAAAGCCTTGGATGATAATGAAGTATAAACCGATCCGGTGCCTTAAAGAAGTACCGATGAAGCTCTTGCCCAAGGACGTGCTCAAAGATCTAAAATGGTGGTTCGTGGACTGTGAGACAGCGGAGGCGGTAATGGAAGTTGTGGATGAACAAGAAGTGCTTAGGGTTTACGACCCGATGCATCTTGTTAATCTATCGCAGGCTGATCTGAAGATGCTCAACGAGAAGAAGATCTTCTACATTCCTGCTTGGAAGGATCAAGCAAGGAAATATCAAAGGGTGGTGTCGGTATGTGTTAGAGAAGGAGCGCACGCGTAAAGGTACAAGATTACAAGACTCAAGCTTTGAAGATCAAGATATGAAGCTACTGCCAAGGGGGAGTCTGTTGGTACATGTGTGTCAGTAGTTCATAGTCTAACGATTGTAATCGAGTCTGTAATGTAATTACATTACAGACTCGATTACAATCGTTAGACTATGAACTACTGACACACATGTACCAACAATTTTTTATTTTATTTGAAATTTTCAACTGTTTAACGTGTCTTATTGACTCCAAGAACTTAATCTATAATATTTTGACATCAAAGTTTCGTCTATCTGTTTTATTCTCGAACCCAACGCTTTATTGGCCTGCGTGTTTATAATTTTTTTAGCTCAATGCTACATCTATTTACCCTGTTATTCTCTACTAAAATGTTTCGTCTAATTATTGTGATGTTCTTGATCTTGATATTTTCATTCATTATTTTGTGTTACTCTAGCGTTCCGCTCATTTCATTTTCACTTCAATAGTTTTGTTTATATTGTGTTAATCTCAATAGCATTGTATATTTCGTTTTAAACCTCAATAACATCGTTTATTTTGTTTAAACTTCAATAGTTTCATTTATTATTTTTTTTACCTAATATTTTCACATTATCCTTGACCCCAAGGGTTTTTTTATATCTTTGTTAGTTTTGATCCTTATATTTCATTGTTCTTGATTTCAAAGTTTTCATTTAAGAATTTATTTATTTATCTTAAAACCCACACAATGAGATGGATTATGTAGACCATCCGACGATAAAGGTAATTATGGGTCGACACATAATTATCAAAGTCCTCGCATTATGGTTGTGTGAAACAACTCGGAACTTGAATGATTTTGGAAAACAAGACAAATGCAGTATGATAAGGGCATGGTGGATACACCGCCGATAAATCCTATATATAAATGCCCTTGCTATACGTAACATTTGTGGCGTTTTTCAGGTTATTCAAAGATCATTGTTATTAATTTATTTATTTATCAATTTTATTTTTCATATATATATAAAATTTGTTAAATCTTTTAACACCTTCATGTAGTGGTTGTTTTTTAATATTATTTTTTAATTTAATTTCGGGACAAAATTTCTTAAAGTTGTGAATCATGTGACATTCGTCATTTTTAAATCCCGAAAACCCGGCCCATTTTAAAATTTCGACACCTCTTGGATCTTCACTTATTAAAAATGGTGAATTGTATTTGTATTTATGTACATGATGTTGTTTATATTTATAATGATTTTTTTTATGTTTATAATGTTATTTTATTATTTATGATGTTACAAATTTAATTCTAACTATTATATCATCTTTCTTTTATCAATTGAGTCAAAGATATTTAATTAGTAATAAAAGACATTCAACTAATCAAAACCACGTTTCAAGTCTTATGACTAGCCATCCAATGAATTCATTTTAACCTTGTTTTAAACTATTTTTAGCATATATAAACACCACATCAGTTCTACAAATCTTTCACCACAACACATTTCACTCCCAATTACGTTCAACTCTCTAATTTGTGCAAAGTCCAAGTTTGACCAGGGAAATCAAGCCGCCCAAGTTTAAGCTTATTCTTTTTGTCGTTTGTTCACTCCTCGGTTAGTCTTTTGATTTTCTGCGAGTTTAATTTGTCCAGGACGTTATGCTATGTTAAAAATACTATCCAATAAATAAAGGAATTTCGTTACTTAATGGTGTGCTATTATATAGTTGAGTTAAATAAAAATAATAGAGTGTGAGCTTGGACAATAAAAGATGGAATAGGGAATGGTGATGGGCCTTGAGTCCATGGGCGTAAGGGTATATAAACCCCACTTAAACCTCTATAAAACCCTAAAACCCTCATTTCCATCTTCCAGCCTCCATAACACACTCAAAAACACTCCTCTTCTATTACGGATCATATTTGAATCTGAACCAAGAAGGGTTGTGTTAGATCTTCGTCATACAAGAAAGAACCACATCCATAATCACGTGTTGCATCAAACCAGTAGCTAGAAGTGAACTAAAAAGGTACATTTTAGGATATGCTTGCCACTAGCTAGAGTAAATTGATCATAAGTTTTTTAGGTCGGTTTTCCCTAAGATTTGATACTACGGCAAATTGGGTCTTATTATGTAAGAAAAATGTAAAATTGAGCGTAAATGCAAGGAAACGATGTGGTTATAGTCCAAGGATCGTTTCTTATGCAAGATGGGCAAACGGGTAATGTTTGGACCAGGTTAATGCAAGGAAACGATGTGGTTATAGTCCAAGGATCGTTTCTTATGCAAGATGGGCAAAACAAGTCGAAAAGAAAGGCTAGGAAGTGAAGTGAATAAAATCATATTCGAACGAAAAGTAATCGAATCAAATGGATAAAGAAATCAAATAGAATGGACAAAGTAATAGAATCGAATTGGTAATTCTATTCAATTAGAATCAGTCATTCGATTAGAAATGGTCATCCGATTAGAATTATGGCTCTGCCCCTTGGAACCTTCTAGGGGTTGCTGACCCTAGACCCCGCTGCAAGGGGCGTTGCCCCCGGGCCTAGTTATCTAGGGGTTACACTAGCATAGAAGTATGATATAGTTAGATATTGTTAATTTACTTATAATTATTACACAGTTAGCCATGCACGGCTAAGGATGGTTATTACAGTTAACTCTGAGAAGCACAAGACACAAGTGAGTTTCTAGACCCATTTTCTTGTTATGTTTTTAGGGCTGTATGCATACTTGATGTGATTAGTTAATAAACTTACCTTAAGTGGTAAGTGTATGGTATGTGATTGTTTTAATGAATGATAAGTGAATGATATAGAAAGATATGTATGTTATTATATGAATGGTGGTATGTAGAAATGTATGTATGAATGTATGGTTGTATGGAAAGAAGGGACCATACCCTAATAATATATGACCCTTATAATATCTGAGAGGATAGGTTCCAGACCCTTATAATATCTGAGAGGATATGGACCAGACCCTTATAATATCTTTGAGGTTATATGGCGAAAGGCTCTTTAAAACATATATATATGTATGTAAAGCAAAATAAAATATGAAAGTAATAATGAAGGTATATACTTAAGTATCTACGAAGAAAGTAAAGCAGGTTATGTATGTAGTAAAGCAGGTTATGAATGTATTGTATGTTGCTAGATTAACTAGAACTCACTCAGCGTAGCAGACTTTTAGTATGCACGTAGATGAATAGGCTAAGGTAGCTAACTTGAATGAAGAAACATCGTATTGTATTGAAGATACTAGTATCTTGAGAAGAATGTTATGATGTTATATTTGATTATGTTTTATTTTTAAAGACAAATATGAATGATGTTAAGACAAGATTTAGAATGTTATGTAATATATTATTGACTTATTATATTCCGCGAAAAGTTTTAATTAACTATGATATTTAGAACTGTGTTTATGAGTAAATCCAATGCCAAAGTAGGGTACCGGGACCGGGGCCTTATAGAAACGGATCCGACATATAAACCGGGTTCGGGTCAGACTAAAACGAACCACTTGCTTAAATCGTATTCTTACTTTTTCCGCCGTTTAACTTTCTAGAACGGCCGAACTCATAAAAATTGATTTACAAATATCGCAACCCGGATTCTTAATAAGTTTTACCAACTTATGTATTTTTATGTCAAAAACATTACTAAACCAAATATAGAGGGAAAACTATATTTTTCGTTATAAACTCTAAAAAATCCAAACTTTGAACAAAACCTATCGCCGTCATTGATATTTTATGTCCATTATTTTGAATCAAGAATTTATTTTCTAAGACCGTTCATCTAACCGAACTTGTCCAGTTCAGCTCGCTTAAACGCTTCGTTCGCTTTCACTCACTTACTTTAACAAGTGAGTTTTTCATAACCCCTATTTAACACTTTTAATATTTTGGGTTGTAGAACATGACAAATTTTATCTCGTTAGTTATGCGCTTGTTTACAAACCGATTCACATTTATCGTTCGTGTCAATATTATTCTCGCATCTTTTTTATGATTATACATGAATTATGTGCAACATGTTTACTGTTTTTATGGTGAAAGTTATGAAAATGCAAACACATACACATAGTGGGAGGGTCCGACTGGACGTACATGCGTTGTTTAACGTTACGACTTCGGTTGTTTCGTATGGTGGTTCTCATTTCGTATGGTTGTAATGTTGTTTGTCTCATTATCAAACTATTTGTGTAACACTGTCAATAGTGTTATGAGCTTATGGGTGATCTGTACGTTGTACTAAGGCGTATTTCGCTTAAAGTCGGGGTGTTACACTCACCACTACCACCTCTGCCTGACATCTCCATCGTTACCGCCAGCGACCCCCACCGCCACCACTCACCTCTGACAACCATTTTCTCTCGTCACCCACCACCAATCGCCGCCGCCAACCACCATCATGTAAGGCCATGTTCCCGGTGCCATACTTTGGCGTTGGATTTACTCATAAACAAAGTTCTAAATATCATAGTTAATTAAAACTTTTAAAGAATAAATAAAACTTCGATAATTTGTTACAAAAAATTCAAACTAAAAAAAACATAACATAAAACATCTTATTAAACATCATGACAAATCTTTCTGTAGATGCCAGCTTCTTCAGATCCTGCCATGTGTCTCCCTCAAGTTAGCTGCTTCAACCTATTTACCTGTATGAATACTAAAAGTCAGCTACGCTAAGTGAGTTCAAGTTAAAACAGGAAACATACAATACAGTCACATACTTACATATATACGTATCCGAAGATACATATAACTTACTTAACCTGTTTATCTTTCTTTCGTACATACATAAGTATATACCTTCCTTCATTTCTTTCTTTCTTTCATACTTTTATAGTTAATCTTACTTTACATACATATACGTTTTAAAGAGCATTACGCCCTATAACCTCTCAAATATAATAAGGGTCTGGTCTATATCCTCTCATATAATATAAGGGTTTGATCCCTAACCTCTCATATATTATAAGGGTCTGGTCCCTTTTCTCTCAGGTATTATAAGGGTCTGGTCCCTTTCTTCTGCCTGCTCATATCTTCATTTCTTCGAACTATCATTTATACAGTTTCATACATATCCTTTTGTATTATTCATACATACTTCATAAAACGATTACCTTCCTTGACGGTACGTGAAATATCCGAAGATCGTTCACGTATAGGCAAACATTCATTCATAACCTCAATAACTATCACATAAATCATATATGGCATACACCTACCAATTATGGTAAGTGTATTAACTATTCACATCGAGTATGCACACAACCCCGAAAACATAAGAAGGAAATGGGGTTAGAAACTTACCTGGGTCCGATTCCTTTCAGTGTTAATGGTAACTCCTTTCCTTAACTGGGCGCGACTATCTGTATAGCAATTACACGTATCAATTAAATAGCCCTATCAATATCATATGTATAGGTTATTGTAACCCCTAGCTACAGGGGTCCGGGGGCCATGCCCCTGGAAGTAGGGTTCTAGGGGCAGCAGACCCTAGCAGGGTCCAAGGGGCAAAGCCCCTGGCTCATCAGAAAAACTGAAGTTCAATTATTTATTCAAATCGAATCTTCATTTTAAACGTTACCTTTCATTATTTATTATTTACTTTTTCTTTTCTTAACCATCATATAAGTCCATATCTATCATTTACATATGTATACGTCATTTATCTTTTGTTTATTTGGAAAATCACATTAGCGTATAAGTTCTGTCCAACGTATAAGTTGTTCTCAACATATAAGTCCTCATTGGCATATAAGTCTCTCCAACGTATAAGTCGTCCCCAACATATAAGTAGTTCTAGCATGTAAGTCTTACATATACGGGCATACATACATATACATTTATATACATATACGAGCATACATACATATACGTTTGTGTACATATACGGACATACATACATATACGTTTGTGTACATATACGGGCATACATACATATACATTTATATACATATACGGGTCGCACATACATACACGTTGCTTATACTTATGCGCTTCATACATACACGCTGGCTGCTGCTTGAACTTATACGGCGTAATATTATGCACTGATTAACTTATACGGCCTTAGTTCAGTTCAGCTTTCATATTACGTGTTTTTAAGGTTTTTCTTCGATTATGGAGCTGCCATCCGTCGTTAACCACCATGTTTGATTGGGGTTTGATTGTTTATGACCCAATTAGCTTCGGGGTGTCCAGATCTGAGCTAAGGCGGCCCTTAAGCTCATTTTTGGTTGATTAAACACCTGTATAAAGTTAGATCTAGATTCAAACGGATCATTCGACATCCCGGGGCTGCGGTGTCGGGTTCTAATATGTTGGGTCAACTGAGATGATTGATTTCTTACCCTCGGTTGGTCTTGGATCGTTGAATATAGTAGAGTAGAGAGTGTTTGGCTTAAGTGTGTGTGTTTTGATGGTGCAGGCTAAGGTGTAGAATGGATGGAAATGGAAAGAATTAGGGTTTAAGGGGTATTCATACTCCCTAAGCCCATGGACTTTATGTCCATCTTTCCTTTTTAGTCCATTATTAATTCCATCTATTAAGCTTACTATCATTTTATCTTATTATTATTTTATTGTTATACTTCTACTAACTCAAGTAAATTTTTTCAACATAAATAATATATTAAATATTATTCTTAGATATTTCGGGATGTTACACATCACCGCCCACCACCGCTAATGCCACGACTGCCCACTACCTCCCACCACCACTGCCATTCACTACAATTTTAAGTTTATTTTTTCTGTTTTTTATTGCCTTACAAACAACGCAAAGTAATGATTTATTTCATTTGTATGTGGTAACCAAACATCTCATTGGAATGGTAATAATCCATTTTATTACTTTGTTACCCAGCAAACTCACAATAGGAAAAAAAGTTGAAAAATAAAAAGAAATTAGATGTTAAAAAAGTTTGAATATTGCATTAATTAGTGTATATCATATATCGATTAAGGGTAAAGTTAAAATACAAAGGGAGACAAAAATGAGAAGTATGAGAAGGATTTGTGACCACATAAAAAAACCCTTAAAAATAAATTCAAAAAAAATAAAAAAAAATTCATAACTCAAAATATAAATAAAATCGAAAAAAATGAAAAAACTAAATGCTTCCTCCGTCATTCCCGTTTAAAAAAATCGACGAAAAGATATAATGGCGAGATCAAAGACACAATGTCGAAAATGAACGAAAGACACAACTATAACTAAAAAAGACACAATAAATCGCAAAATATAACACAATATCGGACAAAATATAACACAATGTTGAGTAATATAACATAATATCAAGAAAAAAAAGACACTATCAAGGAAAAAAGACACAACTAATGACGAAAATAAACACAAAACACAATAATAAACAAAAATACACAATGATATTTTCACTCGCCATTATGTCGTTTTTAGAACGAGAAAGACGTTGGAAACATTTTTGTGTTTTTATTTTTTTTTATTAAATTTTGAGTTATGAATTTTTTATTATTTTTTAAAGGTTTTTTTGTGTGACTACAAACATCTTTCGCATCCTTCTCATTTGTGTTCAGTTTCTAGAATAGCTTGATCCTATCAATTTAAGCATTTAGTTAATTTAGTTACTAAATAAACTTTATACAATCTTCATCAAGAAAATAACATCCAACTTTGTGATCATATTTTCTTTTTATCTAAACATCACTTCATATAAACCAGAAAACTTGGTATTACCAACATCTTACTGATAAAAGCCACATATTTCACGATTACATTAATTATCCCAAAAATATATTAACTAAAAAGAAAGGATAATATTAATTTCATTTTATTTTCATAGTTTTATGACCCCAAATTCTTCGTTCATGAAGATAATATGGCAGCATGAGTAACTCTTTTCATCTTGGAGATTTCAAAGACTCAAGTTGGGATTTTCCTTGTGGACCTTTGGTTCGAATGAACAGTCTATATTCGTCGAATGTCATTGGTTGGTAAAGTGAAGGTTTCGTAGACGTAACAAGCTCCGTTGCTGGCTTGATAAGCACATCACTCTTTGGATTGAAGAAATAGGCTAGCGACACTCTTTCTTTATCAGGGTTTACTATCACTCTATTCTCCACGCTTTTGTAAATGCCATTTGTTAAAACCTACAACAAAGTATACAGAAATGAAAAACCAAACTCATTTTATTATAGAAAGTTGCTTGATCTCAAATGGCAAACGAATACAAATTTGCTTACTAAGTATTGTATAGTTTTAAAACTAGCTCTTTTGGTAATATTTAGTCAAAAGTAGGATTTGAACAACTTTTTTTTATCATATATTTATTTATTGTATATTTATTTTATAAGTTACGGTCATCATTATTAATATTCAAACCATGTGATTTTTATTAACAAAATCCATTAAAATTTTGTAATTAGTACTATTAAAGGGTATTATTTAGTTTTAAAGTTACTTTCCAAAGATAGGAATAATTCATGCCTTGTTTTCTTTCTTAATGTAGCGTAGTGGTAATAAGTTTGAGTTTCACAATGAGACCCAAGTTTAATACCCACTTACAACACTTTGAGAGAGACATAGGTGGCTAAATGAAGGAAGGCTTTGATCTTTGGGATCTCTAGTTCAATCATGAGAGCGTCCAGATTTTACCACCAATGGACCGCATGCAAGGTGGGTTTTTCCCGAAACTGGAGATAATTTGTAGGCGTTTAACGGCTCATACCCACTTATTTATATGACTTTTATTATTTTTATTTTAAATCTATTTACTAGAACTTATTTTATTTTTAACAATATGAAATACTAGTCATTTTTCATTTCAAATAAAATGATCCAATTCCAATTACAAATAAAAGGATCAAATTACAATACTAGTCATTTTTCATTTCAAAAATAAGATACATATAAAAGTATTTTAGTATATAGAAAGAAAATATACAAACAAGTAGGTGACTATGTGAAATATATGAGTGTTTAAAAGTGGATGTATTATTAGAGAAGAAAATGAGGATTTTTTGTGTTTAAAAGTGTGTGTGAAAATTTGATTTGGTAGCTGACGTAGCGTGTTTAGTTTCTTTTTACGCATCCTAAATTACGGATGCTCTCAGCAGCATCATCATTGTATCCATTAGCTATTGTCAAAACTGCCAAAAGCCATTGCACATGGCTGTTTTGCGACCCATTTTGATGATGGTTTGATCTTTGGCGGTCAAAAAGTAAAACAAAATAAAAAACACAAAAACTAATATTTTTAGTTGACTTGCTTTTGTGGTGGTGAGTCAGGTGACGACCAACTATTATTTTATTATCAAAATATCCTCGTGGCCTATCATGTGGTGATAAAGAACATGAAGTGACCCTTCATGTGGCTGGTGAAATATATATAAATTATATTATATTATATTATATACACACACCGACTCACCAAAAAAACATGTTTTTTTAGCTATTCAATAATTAATACTAAAAGATTCTCTTTCGTTAAAAAGAAGAAAAGGCTGTCAGTTACATTCCAACGATAATAAATACAAAGATATCATACATTCATACCTGGATTTGATCTCCAATGTTGACAATGATTGCATGTGGAGCCGGTTTACTGTGATCCATTCACCATCTTTTCTAACTTGGAGCCCATTAACATGCTCATCTGGCAGGAGGAAGGTCATGCCACCCGGACAGTCCAAGCGTCAAGTCCGGTTGCGGGCACTTCGGGTAGAAGTTTACTCTCAAGCACGCTCCAATGTCGTCGCCACCAAATGCACCTTGAAGATAATCTTCTTCTAGGCCAAGGTTTATGGAGAATACCCTCAACAAGACCTTGCCTAGCCTCACAATCTCCTGTGAGTATTCTTCAGTCACACCCCTATATATAGAAAGAATCTTATATAGCATGTTATAATGATTAGGAGCTGTCACTCGTGGGTTTTGTCAGTTTCACATGTTGAAGAATTTAAGGTTGTCAGGTTAAAGCAGCTGATAACCCAAACACGACAAAATCATCAACCCAGATCTACACACTTTATATCATGTTGTGTTTCAGGTCAACACTTTAATATTTATTAATTAGTGAATATACGGATTTTTGTATATACATAACAATTTAAACAAATAATTATTTTTAACATAATTGAACCCTTTTTTTGGGTTATTTTTTTTAATTTTTTTTTGTTATTTATCTCTATTTTCCTTTAATAAGCTTGGGTTTACTTGTTGTGTTCTAAACCAGAGGATTTGGATAGAAAATATTAGTAAATGGGCAGTTAGAAGTAATAAATAAATTTACTGGAATAAAAATCAAATTATTAAGTTATGAATGTTAACACTTTTATATAACATCTTCAAAAGCTAAATAGAGGTCATTCTCCACAACATTAATCGATCCAAGATTATTAAACTGAAATAAATATTTAATTAAGAGGATAGTGTCCATATTAACCTGTTTTATAAACATGTCATTTTAGCCGACACAAGAATGTGATTATTTGCATCCACTTATATATTAATATAATATGTTTAATTTGTCACGTGGAGAAAATAAAAAGGAATACCTAAGGGAAGTTGGTTGTGAAGGCCACTTGCTATGACTCTTTAGTGTTGAAGGAAGATAGTGGAGGAAAAAATAGTCACCCCAATCAAGAATTGCACCTTTTTGGTTTCCTAATCGACTTCCATACCCTTCATAAGTCTTTGGTGCATTTGCAAGATCTTGTTTGACTTCCATCGGTTGATGAAAGAACTCCCTCCAAACCTCTCTAGCCCCATCAACTAGTTCATGGCCAATACCATGATTCACCACTTGAAAGAAACCCCACTCGCGACACACGATTGAGATTTCATCCATGATGGCTTTTTGCTCGGTTACACCACCATTAATCAACTCATAAAGATCGATTATAGGGATGCTTAGGCCATCCGATTGTCTGCTGAACGATGGTCGTTCGGATGAGGGTTTGATATATCGATCAGGGATCGTTTGGGTTCCGGTATCGGACAATGTTTGGACCCGGACAATGGGCTCGAGCCATCCGCTATTCAAGTTCATGTCGAAATTTGACTAGGTGGATACAAGAGAGATGAGGCTAGAAGTGTGAAGTGTTTGAGAAGTGTGGGTGCCATTTAAAGGGATGGGATATTGGTAGATAACAACAAAGCCGACAAGAAATCATATTTTAACATGTTTTGTTCCTACTACATTAAGATTTTGGTATTCACATTTAGCATTTATTATAAATATATTATATATCACTAGACTTGTTAAAACATAATGGATAACTTGGAAAAAAATTTCTTTGTTCCCTTTTTAAAGAAGTATAATATTTGATCACGTATATAAAAGCTACTTAGGAATCACTTTTGTAAATGAAAAAAAAACATGTGTGTTTTGACCAAATTACAAAATTCTGGAACAAAATAATTAATTGGGTCATTAAGATAAGTAGGCTAATAAAAAAAGGTGTTTTAATTATTCTTCTTCCTCTATTAGACTTTTAAAAACAATTTAAAATTTACATATATTCTTTAGTTCTGTTAATTTAATGTTTATAAAAGGAATTCTTAAATATTGAAACACCTAACTAAAGCGAAGGGACTTTAGAGAAAATAAAAAATTAAATTACTTTAGTAAAACACATTAAAAATTGGTTATTGTCATCTAAATTTCTAAAAAACTTCAATAGAACACATTAAAACCGGGTCATGTTCACGCTATGAGTGCTAGGGATGAGCGTGGGACCGTACTCGTATCAGTACTCGTACTTTTACCCGTTTGTACTCGTACCAAAAATCAATAAAAACACGTACCAATACTCGTACCAAATTTTTAGGTATGGTACGAGTACGGGTACGGGTATTGGTACGGGTATTTTGGTACAATACCCGTTTTTGTACCACTTTGCTTTTTTATTTCCAAATTTCGACAATAATGAAACTGATACTGGTACAAGTAACAAACAACCTGAATTAGTCCTGGTATCGGTACTTGCACATGTACGTGACGGGTACCAAATTAGTACATGTACCAAATTGGCCATCGATTTAATGATAAGATAGTGTTGAAGAACCCTAACTCGGTTGCCGATTTTAAGTGATTTTTTTGTTGGTTCGTGTCTTGGATTTATATTATTTAATTTTGAAGAAACGTTTGGTACTTGTTCAATAATAACATGGTTGGAGAATTTATTTTATATATTAAATATATGAACAATCTCAATTAAACCCTTATATAATCCAAACATGTACAAAATACCAAATGTACCTGTACCGTACCCGTACCTGTACCCGATTGTACCCGTACCAAAATTCAACAAAAATGAGTACCAATACCCATACCGAATAGACTAAATCGGTACAGATACGGGTACATGTACGAGTACAAGTACGGGTATTTGGAACAAAATGATCATCCCTAACGAGTGCACTGAATCAAAATTAAGCCCTAAGCTAGCTTTGAGCATTCCTTTCTCTTTTTGCTATGATTTTTATATGTTATAATTATAATACTTAACTTGTGAAGATGTTTTGTCATAGGTAAAGTTATAGAATTTGATTCTTAGTTACCTTTACTAGTAAAAGTAACTAAGGTTGTCTCCATATGAATTATTTGAAAAATGCAATTTTATCTAGTAGTCTAGTTGGGCAATCGACGTCAAAAAAAAATAATGAGGATTTATTGTGAAAACCGTTCAAGTAACAAAGTAAACTTTGGTTTACAAACAATTATGAAAAAGATGACGATATCCAGGTTTTGGGTTGTGAAGCGGACTAAGTAACCTAATTTTGACCGGTTGAAAACCCCATAGACATTGTTTATTAATTGTCGGGCAGGGCCGGCCTTAAGGGAGGGCTGGGTGGTCGACGGCCCCCGGTCCGACAACCGGTTAAGCCTAATTTTATTATTATTATTAAAAATTATATGTTTTAATAAAAAACAAGATATATATTTAATGTTTAAACTCAATTACATAACAACTAGTTACGCTTAGTGGCAACGAGGTATTGCTTTCAACCATAAGGTTGTGAGTCTAGTCCCATTTGAAACATGTAGCCTATTTTTATATAAAACCTTTTTAAGTAACCCAAATCATAACCAAGTATGTCAATTTAAATATTAATTTGTTTAAATCCAACAAAGTACTCATTTTACTTGAGGCCCAAAATATTTTTCGCATTCGGCCCAAAAATAGTTTTGGCTTCTCGAAGCTGGGCCTGTTGTCGGGTTAAACAACCTTGTATTACACAGATTGTACAATCATCTAATTGGTCAACTTTTTTCAATTTTACCCACTTTTGGTAAATGGGTGTGGATAACGATTTGCCGCTGGAAGAATCTACGTGGCTGGCGGTGCCGGTGGTGAACACCGCCCCACTCACATCGACTCCGATGGCGGTGAAATTTTGGAGGAGAAATCACCGATGAAGATGCCGATGTGTGTTTGATATTTTTCCAAAAAAAACAAGTTTTTTTTTATAAAAATGGGGCTAGAAAGTGGGGAAGATAACTTGTAGAGAGAGTAAAATGAGGGGTTGAGAAGATGTGAATGGTCATGGTTTTGTAAGTGATATTAATTTATATATATATATATATATGTATTGGATTATTTCAGAAGTTTTTTTACAGCGAGAAGTGCGAGAAGTGAAGGTGTAACTCCATTAATCCCTAATTTCACTCCCTTTCTTATGTGTAGGTGCGTTGTGTAGGTGCATATGTATGTGTGTAGGTACGTATGTTTGCATGTGTATGTATGTTTGTATGTGTGTAGGTACATAGGTTTGAATGTGTTTCGGTACATTTATATGATTGTAGGTAGGTTTGAATGTGTAATTAAGACATAAATACAACCAACCTACATATATGTATGTAACATCACATGAAATGGAGTGAAATTAGGGATTAATGGAGTTATACATTCACTTCTCGCACTTCTCGCAAGATCCATCCCCTACATATATATATATATATATATATATATATATATATATATATATAATATATATATATATATATATATATATATAGGATGAGTATCATAACAGATTTGTTAAATTATTTAAAAACTTAAAACGAACCCTTGAAAACTAACGTTTTTTATAAAACTTTTGTTTGTTAATGTTATTTGAGTGTAGTTTTACCATTTTTTATATCTATATTTACGATTACAATTTTGAAAATTAGTTTTATACATTGCTATGTTTTGTTTTACACCTATGTAAATTTGTTAGTACATAAATTTTACATATATGTAAACTTGTGATTGATATATGTAATAATTTTTTTTATATAAAATATGATAAACTACTCTTAAATAATGTTAATATATAAACAAAATTTAAAAAATGTTTGGTTGTTTAAAGTTCCTAAGAGTTTTTAACTTTTTTAAAGTTCTTAAATGATACCAACCATATATATATATATATATATATATATATATATATATATAATACATCAAATAAGGGCAAATTAAGACACTCATTTTTAAGTAATTTACAACACTTAAAGCATGAGGTACATGTGTTAGTAAGGGTAAATATGTCTTTTAAACACTATCCATTCAACTTACAAGTTTGAACCCTCATCTTTAACCATATTATGTTTTTAATTTAACTTGTAAACCAACTTCCCACCCATGATTTTTAAACGACTATAGGCTTTTCATACGTTAATATTTTTATAAACAAATTGCACCATAAAAACAATTATTTAATTCTCTTTAATTTGGATATGATATTGTTGTAATTTTTTTTTCATTTTAAATAAATTAATATGTTACGTAGGGGTGTTCAGTGTCGGTTTTGATGGTTTTTAAGTTAAACTTGTGAGTCCAATCGTTAATACTGATTTTTTGTCGTCCAAAACCAAACTCAACCATTGATAGTTGAAACCGAATCGTTGCTAACGGCTTGGTTCCAGTTTGGTTTCACAGTTTAAACTTTAATAATAAATTTATTTTAAAATAATTAATCATTTAAATGTACCATCAATTTTAACTAAAAACCAACATAATATGATACTTGAGATGATCATAAATAAAAAAATGATAATTTTAGCTACATAAATGGTAAATATTAATAGAAGATCTAGGACGTGAAATAATAACAACAAAGATTACAAAAGGAATCATATGGCAATTTGGTTAATTTACAGTCTTTTCTGGTTTCATATGACCGGTTGCCGATATAAACCGCGAACCAAACGTTCACTACGTTTTGAAAATTTTGAAACCGACCAACAAACCGCAAGTAAAAAAGAAAAAGAAAAAAGAAGTCAAACCAATGACCGATTTAAACGATTTCAAGGTTTTAACAGAACCATAAACACTTATATTCGTACGTGATTAACAGGTTCAAACTCCCGCTGCATCGCGCGGGCACCCATCTAGTATATATATATATATATGATGAGTATTATTACAGAACTGTTAAATTATTTAAGAACTTGAAGGAACCATTGAAAACTAACGTTTTTTATAATTTTTTTTGTATGTCAATGTTAATTAAGTGTAGTTTTATCATTTTTCTATATCTATATTTACAATTAAAATTTTGAAAATTAGTTTTTATACATATCTATGCTTTTTTTACACCTACGTAAATTTGTTAGTTATAAATTTTACACATATGTAAACTTGTGATTAACATATGTAATTAAAACTTTTTATAAAAAATATGATAAAACTACTATTAAATAATGTTAATACATAAAAAAAATTAAAAAAACATTTAGTCCTTTCGGTCAACACCACATTAATGCATATACACATCACATCGACGTTTATTTTAGGAACAATATTATCTTATTAAACGAAGGAAAGAAAAAAAATCACAAAATAATTTTTTAAAAATAGTTAAAAATAATTCTTTATTAGTTCTTTAGTTCTCTCTTTAAAAGGAGTTCTCTCTAGATCCCACACACACACACACACACACACACACACACACATATATATATATATATATTTAAAAGGAGTTCTCTCTAGATCCCACCCACACACACACACACATATATATATAGGGTTAGTATCATTTAAGAACTCTAAAAAAGTTAAGAACTATTAGGAACTCTATACAACCAAACATTTTTTAATTTTTTTATATATTAAAATTATTTAAAAGTAGTTTTATCATATTTTATATAAAAAATTTTGATTACATATATTAATCACAAGTTTACATATGTGTAAAATTTATGTACTAAAAAATTTACGTAAGTGTAAAACAAAATATATATGCGTATAAAAACTAATTTTCAAAACTGAACTCGTAAGTATAGATATAAAAAATGATAAAGCTACACTCAAATAACATAAACATACAAAGTTTTTTTTTTAAAATGTTAGTTTTCAAGGGTTACTTCAAGTTCTTAAATAATTTAATAGTTTTGTAATGATACTCATCCTATATATATATATATATATATATATATATATAATGTTAAATCTTAATTATATTAATAATAATAAACTTATGTTTTTTCTTTAATACTTTAAATGCATTTTTATTAATGTTTAATATCTTTCGTTTTTTTATTTTAGTTATTTTAATAACTTTTAAAAATAAAATAATATTAATTTGAGTTATATTAAATTATTTTTAGTTAAATAAATATTATTTTTTTATTTGAAAAGGTAGAGAAGTGGTGAATTGGTAAAATGGTGATCATTTCCTTGATATTATGGAAGAGAGTGGAGTGGAGTGGAGTGGAGTGGAGTGGAGTATTATGTGTTGACGTGACACTATAAGATGGGAAGCAAAATGACATCCACACTCTATAACCTCATAGTATGAGAATGTTTAATGCAATGCCCTGAGTTAAAAGACGGTAAGATGGATGGGTTGAAAGGCATGTCAAAACAGGTTGGTTGCGTTAGGTTAACCCACAAATAGATTTTTCATCATTATTCAAGTCACTAAAAAATAACTATTGCATCAATTATTGTTACAAAAACAATACTAATAAAACTAAATCTTTAAAATAATGATTTAGAGATGCTATATGAATTAAAATTAAACATTACGTAATTTTCAACCCGTTTAGCATGTTTCCACTATCAGCTAAGTAAATCGAACAAAATTGTCATCTCTAGCCGAAACAAATAATATAATAAAGTATAGAACCTTAATTAGATCTTTTTGGCACCTAATCCGAGCTCGCTAAACATAGTTTAAACCGTCTCTCATTTTGCAAACAAATCACTAAGATTACCCTCTTGGCAAATGAAGAATATATTGGTAATCTTGTTTCTCTTGAAGCAACTATAGCCATTCTATTCCATCTTGCAACAACTACAGCTATTCGAATCAGTCTCACAAACGGACGCAAGAAAAATATGTCTAATGAAATGGCAACTTGAACACCAGGACATTGCACTTACTGCAAGATGATTTAGTGTTAAATTTTACCAACATAAATCACAAAACACAATATATGTTGCAACAAGATGTGCACGTAGTTGGTTAACCCGTTTTCGGAAACCCTTGAGGATACTCTTGTAGATCCAAAAGTCCATTTCCAAAATCATATGCCACATCTAGATGTTAATTGCTCTTCTGTTATTGTAAACATCACTACCTCTCTCACTATGAAGTACACTAGAAGAGTTGCAAAAAGTTATAAAGGAAAAATAACTTATTTTATGATTTTATTCGTACTTAGATATAGATATAATTTCATATACTATATAGTCAGAATGATTAATACAATTGTCTTTATTATCGAATATATAATGATTATTGTAAATAAAAGTTATTATTTTTATATAAATAATCAAGCTCAATACATACAACTCAGGCTCAAGCTCGTTTAAGCGTCGCTCAATTCGAGGCTTTACCGAGTCAATCTTAAGTAGTTGTGACATGAATGATGACTCGTTTCTAAGTAAATTGATCAACATATCACGTCAAGATTTGACAAGTACATAGATTGCCAATATGTCATCCAAAAGCTTGACCATCAATGCAGCAAAATATAGCCCAACATATAGAAACAAAATCCCCAATAAAGAACAATCAAATGTTTATAATATAAGATAAACTAAGAAATTAATTTCAATAGGACAATATGTGCTGCATGAATCAAATTTGCGGTAGAAACCGGTTATTGAACAGAGAACTGGCCGTTTTGAAGTAATTAATCCAGGCAACAGCCAAACGCCCTATTTGAAGAAAACTCAAGGGCACAAGAATAATTCAAGAAAAAAGAAAATGAAGCCGTTATAAATGAAACATTAAACATTTAAAAGCAAGTTTTAATATTTTTAAGAACAAAGTTATATGGTATGCAGAGAAGTTGTAAAACATACAATTTGTACCTCTGTTTTGCAACAAGGTAGATGAACTACTAAATCTTGTGCATGCTACCTCCATGTGTCACTTTTGTTGTACGTATTGTTACCGGCCCTATAGGACAATTGGATTCCATATGTAATTGTTAATGATGATTAGGCCATACCTGGTTAAAATATATAAGAATTAGATTATCTAAGTGTACCTTTTTTATAATAAATTTTTATATCAATTTTTAACAAGATTGCCATGCTTCTACACGGATACCTCACGGCCCTAAATTTATATCAATTTCTATCAGCTTCTTTAACCGAGGAACCAAGATATTAATCATAGCTCTGAAAGCAGCAACCTGTCAAAAGAAGAATGAACAACGATATCAATGGCGAATAACACGATCACACTCAGCTACCCAATTATTAAAAAAAACATTCAGAACCTGTCTATTAACATTGTAATTATATGAGAAACTACTAAATACTCTAACAGTGGAATAAACAACAAAACTTGTATGATTAAAATACTCAAATTGAATGTCTTAGTTAACATAAACACCAAAACATGTATGATTAACACAGTCAAATTGTATGTACTCTGTTAATATAAACACAATTAGTTTGCATGTACCGGTAAAATTATTGTAAAACATTGAAATGTATCTATCTGTGAAATTAGAGACATATATTTTATCGCTCAACCAATTAACAATCCAGTAAATCGAACTAATCAATCTTGCAATTCAAGTAATAAAGAACTTATTTATGTTGCTTAATAAATAAATCGATCCAGTAAAACGTACATACATACAATACAAAATCGATAAATATAATCATACCAGTAAATCTATACTGATGTGCCATAAATGATATACTTTTCAGCACTTTGGAGAAGAGAAGACTTCCTAAATCGTTCCTATTTAATAATTGTAGGTTTTGGATCCTCAAAAGTCAAAAGTGAAAAAGTAATGGTGAAGTTCGGATGATTTTACGAATCAACAGGTGAAAGGCACAACCGTGCTTACCTAGGCACTGCCGTGCCACCTCGTGAAATCAATAAACGTCAAAGTCAACAGAAGTCAAAGTCAAAAATCAAGACTAGAAGACCTACACGGCTGTGCTCCCCTAAGCACGAGTGTGCACATTCCGAAGTCAATAAAAGTCAAGGTCAACAAAAGTCAAAAGTCAAACACCAGAAGAAAGGCACAAGCGTGTCTTCATTCAAGACAAACTTAGAAGAAGACAAAGCCGATAAGACTAACAAGCCGTTGCGCTACGTGTCAAAGTAAGGACAGACACGACCGTGTATCCCTAGGCATGACCGTGCTTCTCTAACCGTCGGGGACACGCATGCTGCAAAGGATGTCGGGACGTGAATAATCTTGCTTAGCAAGGCACGTCCATGTCAATGCGGTAGATTTCACCTACAAAAGGAGGCATTCACCAACCATTTTGATCATCCCATTCATTCTACACTTAACATTTTTCTCTCATTTTTGGTATGGAAACACACTTGGAGCTTGGGAACACTCCAACACTTGTGGGCTAAAAGGTGGTTCGGTTTGATCTCAAAGGGGTGGTTTGGAGGAGATCATAACTAAAGGGACTTAAAAGAAAACTAAGTAATACTTGGTGGCTAAATTTCCTTAATGGATAAGTCTTTTTAGTATCCATAATGAATAAGTCTTTTTAGTATGGATATGTCTTGCTAATAGATAAGTTTCTTTATTTCAATAGGATAAGAATTTTTGTAAGTTTCAAAGTCTTACTAGCTAAGTTTCCTTAGTCCTTAAGTTTTTATTTGCCTACATAAGGCTTGTAAGGTTTAGTTGTAGATATATCAAGTGTGTCTTCTATTGAGTATAAGTTTGTCTTATATCTCTCTTTTCTTGTTTTCAAATAATAAGAAAACGCTCATGTGTTTGAGCAAATATTGTTCGCTCGTGTGTTTGAGAAAATATTGTTTGATCGTGTATTGGGTCTTAGATTTGTTTACTGCTTCACTTTTTTAAAACGTAACAAGTGGTATCAGAGCCAGCCCATTAAACATGGCCAATTTTCAAGTTGTTGGAGGCGTGAAGAAATTGAACAATCAAAACTACAACACGTGGTCAACATGTATGTGTTCGTATCTACAGGGTCAGGATCTATGGGAAGTTGTTCAAGGGTCAGACACCACCTAACCGAGAATTGATACCAATGGGGCGATCAACAAGTGGAAAGTGAAGGTCGAAAAAGCTATGTTCGCGTTTAAAACATAGATCGAGAAAGAGCTTTGGATCACGTCCAAGACCTAGCAATGCCAAAAGAAGCATGGGATGCTTTAGCGGCACTTTTCTCCAAGAAAAATGACGTGAAGCTTCAGCTTCTTGAAAACGAGCTTCTGTCAGTCACTCAAAAAGATCTCACGATTCCGCAATATTTTCACAAGGTTAAGACCTTGTGTCGTGAGATTGGGGAGCTTGATCCGGAAGCAAGAGTCGGAGATGCTAGAATGAAACGAATCTTAATACACGGTTTAAGAACCGAGTATCGAAGTTTCGTAGCCACGGTTCAAGGATGGCTGAAACAACCATCCTTGGTCGAATTCAAGAATCTTCTCGCTAGCCAAGAAGACTTGGCTAAATAGATCAGTGACATATCGATCTCAAGCCCGAAGATCGAGACCGAAGCCTTGTATGCCGATCGGAGGAAGGGAAAATTTCGACCAAGCGGGAATCAAGGACGAAAGTGGAATGACCGATATAAGAAGTCGGATAACTACAAATACAGACAAAGCTCAAATCAGCGAGAAACGGTGAACGACAAGAAGTCGGGAACATCCGGTAAGCGATTTTCATATAGGTGTTATAATTGTGGCAAACGTGGATACATGCCCAAATATTTCCTGGGGAAGTCAACTGATGAAGGGAATGCGGCCACAGTTCGAGAGGAAGTGGCTTGGGACGCTGAAGCCTACTTTACAGCCGAAGAACATGTGATGGCCTTAACCGTGAACACCGAAACTGAAGACAATTATTTGGATGATTGGATTGTTGATTCCGGCTGTTCGAACCACATGACCGGAGAAAAGGCGAAGCTAAGAAACTCGGTCAAATATGAAGGTAATCGGGTGATTGTAATAGCCGACAACTAGAGACACAAAATCGCACACGTTGGCGACATGCAATTCAAACCGCATAAAACAATGGGAGTATGTATTAAATGATGTATACCATGTACCGGGTGTGAAAAAGAATCTACTATTGGTCCCTCAGATTACGTCTATGGGTCGGTACATTATATTTGGTCTAAATGATGTCAAGGTGTTCGATAAGTTCGAAACCCAGTCCAAAGCCATAATGCAAGGAAGGAAAAACGAGACAGTGTACGTTCTTTCTGCAGGAACGACTTATGTGAAGAAAACCAAGACGGTCCAAAGTATCGATCTTTGGCACCAACATCTCGGTCATGTTGTACGATAGGCTTGTCTTAATGATCGAAAAGTCTCTTGTAGCCGAAATACCGAAGATGGATGTTCGAACAGCCGTGGTGTGCGTCGGTTTCCAATTCGGTAAGGCTCACGCACAACCATTTGAAAGATCAAGTTATCGATCCATGAAGCCCATGGAGCAAATTCATACCGACGTGTTCGGTCCGGTGAAACAAGCTTCAATAACGGGTATGAAATATATGATTACGTTCATTGATGCTTTTTCTAGATACCTTTGGGTATATTTATGAATGAAAAACCGGAAGCTTTAATGAAATTCAAATAGTTTAAAAGCGTGGCGGAAAGGGAGACTAAGATCAATATCGAGTGCCTCCAATCCGACAACGGAGGCGGGTATACATCGAAGGAGTTCGATTAATATCTCAAAGAACACAAGATTAATCGCCAATTAACTTGCTCAAATACCCCGCAACAAAAAGGAGTCTTTGAAAGAAAGAACCGAACCTTAACCGAACTCTCAGGTGACATGATTCACGACAAAAATGTACCGGGTCGGTTTTGGGCTGAAGCAATGCGAACCACAACCTATATATCTAAACATTTACCACATGCGTGGTGTGCGTCGGTTGCCAATTCGGTAAGGCTCTCGCACAACCATTTGAAAGCTCAAGTTATCGATCCACGAAGCCCATGGAGCTAATTCATACCGATGTGTTCGGTCCGGTGAAACAAGCTTCAATAACGGGTATGAAATATATGATTACGTTCATTGATGCTTTTTGTAGATACCTTTGGGTATATTTATGAAAGAAAAATCGGAAGCTTTTATGAAATTCAAATAGTTTAAAAGCGTGGCGAAAAGGGAGACTAAGATCAATATCGAGTGCCTCCGATCTGACAACGGAGGCTGGTATACATCGAAGGAGTTCGATTAATATCTCAAAGAACGCAAGATTAATCGCCAATTAACTTGCTCAAATACCCCGCAACAAAAAAGAGTCTTTGAAAGAAAGAACCGAACCTTAACCGAGCTCTCAGGTGACATGATTCACGACAAAAATGTACCGGGTCGGTTTTGGGCTGAAGCAATGCGAACCGCAACCTATATATCTAAACACTTAACACAACAAAACATGAAGAATATATCTCCATTGGAAAAATTGTTCAAACTTAAACCAAAGGTTAGCCATATGAAGGTGTTCGGGTGTGTGTGCTACGTATTCATACCGAGCCATCTTAGACACAAGATGGACAAAAAAAGCAATAAGGTGCATCTTTGTTGGGTATGATTCGGAATGAAAAAGTGTGGCGATGTTGCGACCCAGATATGGGGAGAATATATTTTCCTCGACACGTTGTTTTTGATGAAATTTCGTCATGGTGATCCTGAAATCGAGAAGTGTTACCGGATTCTGAAAAGATGAAAGAAAAGCTTGAAACCGAAGTAACTTTAAATCTTGGAGAAGTAGAATCAGAAAACGAGAAAGATGGGTTGGACCATGCTGAGAACGTTGGGCCAGCCGAAACTGAAGATTCAACGAACTCTGCACCAAGCCGAACTTCAACCCAAGGCCCTTGGAAAACTGGCCGAAGTCCCTCGGCCCAACAATTCGAACCGTCGAGTTCCAAAGTGCATGGGTTAAGGCGAACGAGTCATCAAAGAAGACCAAATCCTCGGTATGTTAATGTGGCAACTATGAAGAATGAAGAGACCGAACCAGAATCTTTTGAAGAGGCAAAAGAAAACCGAAAGTGGATAGTGGCGATGGAAGAAGAAATCAAAGCCTTAGTGACGGACCAAACTTGGGAATTTGTTCCCCAAGTAGATAACGTAAACACGGTATCATGCAAATGGGTGTTCAAAATAAAAGGAAAAGCGGACGAATCAGTAGAGAGATACAAGGCACGTTTTGTAGCTCGCCGGTTTTCACAAAAACATGGGCTCGATTATGACGAGACGTTTAGCCCGGTTGACAAATTAACCACGGTTCGGGTATTACTTGCAATCGCATCAATTAAGGAATGGAGCATGTGGCAAATGGATGTGAGCAACGCTTTTCTGTAAACCTTGATCATGTAATTTACATGGATCAACCGAAAGGTTTTGAGAACAAAGAGCGCCCTGGTTATGTTTGCAAATTGAAGAAGGCGTTATACGGCCTAAAACAGTCACCAAGGGCATGGTTTGGGAAAATAGGAGAGTTCCTAGAGCACAATGGTTTCGTGTCTACCGTAGCCGATACTAGCCTGTTTGTTCGGGCCGAAGAAGACAACGTGGTGATTGTCCTAGTGTATGTTGACAACTTGATTATCATGGGAAACTTAATTATCGTGATTGATCAGTCAAAAGAAAACTTGTGTACCAGGTTCCACATGAAAGGCTTGGGAAGGTTAAGTCATTTTCTCGGATTTGAGTTAAAGCATGAACCTAATGGGGTTGTGTTACACCAACACAAGTATTCGGTTGAACTTTTAAGTAGGTTTGGCATGGAAAGTTGCAAACCGGCGATTACTCCAATAGAAACCAATTTACAACTTCGAGCGGATGAAGGAAAGGAGTTGACGGATACAACTACCTATCGGAAATTGGTGGGAAGTCTTATTTACTTTACACTTACTAGACCAGATATCACGTATGCGGTAGAAGTGTTAAGTCGGTTCATGTAGAATCCGAAGAAACCGTATCTTGATGCTGCTAGAAAGGTGTTACGGTACATTAAAGGAACACCTAGCTTCGGAGTCATGTTTAAGAGGGAGTCAAGAATCGAATTGGTCGGGTATTGCGATGCTGATTATGCCCGAGACTTGACTACCAGGAGGTCGAAAACTGGGTTTGTGTTTTTGATTGGGTCAGGAGCTGTAACATGGAGCAGCAAAAGGCAACCAATAGTTTCGTTATCCATAACCGAAGCCGAGTATAGAGCAGCAGCAATGGCTGCTCAAGAGTGTATGTGGTTGGTACAATTGTTGAAGGACCTAAATCAAAGTGTCAGCCCAAGTTTGAAAATTTATTGTGATAATATATCATCAATAATTTTAGCTGAGAATTCCACATTTCATGAAAGAACGAAACACACATAAGTTCATTATCACTTCATTAGAGAAAAGGTACTCAAGGGTGAAATCGAGTTGGGGAATGTTGACACAAATAATCAAGAAGCCGATATGTTCACTAAACTGTTAACTAATGTAAAGATGGTGAAGTTTTGCAATCATCTCGGGATGAAGAACTCAAGTGTTGAGAGGTGTTACATGAGCAACACTTGTGGGCTAAAGGGTGGTTCGGTTTGATCTCAAAAGGGTGGTTTGTAGGAGATCATAACTAAAGGGACTTAAAAAAACAATTAAGTCATACTTGGTGGCTAAATATCCTTAATGGATAAGTCTTTTTTTAGTATCCATAATGGATAAGTATTTTTAGTATGGATAAGTCTTGCTAACAGATAAGTTCTTTATTTCAATAGGATAAGGATTGGTGTAAGTTTCAAAGTCTTACTAGCTAAGTTTCCTTAGTCCTTCAGTTTTTGTTTGCCTATATAAGACTTGTAAGGTTTAGTTGTAGATATATCAAGTGTGTCTTGTATTGAGTATTTGTTTGTCTTATATCTCTCTTTTCTTGTTTTCAAATAATTAGAAAACGCTCATGTGTTTGAGCAAATATTGTTCGATCATGTGTTGGGTCTTGGGTTTGTTTACTGCTTCACTTGTTTAAAACGTAACAGGTTAAGGGTTAATCTATTAAAAATGAGTGTATAATTGAACTATACTCTGAGCCTGCCTCATACGAAAAGATTGTGTATTAAGCTAAGCTTGGCCTGCGACATCGCCAACACGGTATATATGATAGGCTTTAGCACGAATCAAGAGTTGATGAACTCATGTTAGAGAGTATACTGGTATATATATATTTTCTAACTATTATAATTTAATGAAGATTAAATCACCATTTTATAAATTAAATTTTCAACTAAGGTCAAGCATACGAAGGTTTCGGTGACTCCCATTGTCATATCAGTGGTCGGTTTGTTACTTGTCATGCACTCTTAGCAATTCTACCAAGAAAATAAAATTATTTAACTAGACGATAATACCCGATTCTTGTTTACACTAAAAAACACTACCAAGGAGAGGAGTGGGTGTCAACCATGTATGGGGCATCTTATAATAACATCAAGAACATAACTCATTGGAATGTTGAGCAAGACCCGGACATAACAACTGTAGCACTTGACTTTTAATCAGCCGGTAATTTTACTCCAAGTGAATTCCAGTCCCATGTGACATTATTTTATTATCTTGTTACTCTCTTTCATAACATCTCCTTTTTCAAAATCACCTTTTCAACCATTCTCTAAATTCGACTAAGTAAAATATTCTGTAATAAAAAATAAAGAGTTGAGTTGTAAAATCTGTTGGTGGACGATACTTGGTTCTTATCCAAAACAATACGACGGATTCTCGATGTCACACCCCGACCAAAAGCGTCGGAATATGGCAGGGTGTAACATTTGATTGGACATGAACACATGACACTATTAAGTGACAATAATTAATCAACTTTTTCATTCATTCAAAACCCAAATACAACTTGTACAATAACAACATTACAATAATTCAAATGCAATATTAAAATGACAACAATTTGTTTCGGTTTATATAACCCTATAGTCTAATCGAAGCGATAAGTCTTCAATCTTCATAATCAACTCATAATAAACTTGTAGCATGCATAAAAATAATATTTGATCAACACGAATGTTGGTGAGCAATCACTGGTTTTGTTATATATATAATGAGGAAAAATCACAATCCATATATGTAAATAAAGCATCGCAACAGCCATTGCATATGTAATATAAATAACCGAGACTTCTTTCCAATTGGTATAAAAAAAATTACAAGGTGGATGTAAATGAGGCAATATTCTATTTGGCACAAAGTCCCAATACTTGGGGGGGGGGGGGGGGGGGGGGGTATGTAAGGCCCCAAGCCCGGTGTCCTATATTGGCGTTGGATTTACTCCTAAATACAGTTCTAAATATCATAGTGAATTAAAAATTTTTGCGGAATAATTTTAAGTCAACCATATATTACATAACATCCATATCTTGTCTCAGTCAATACTCAAATTAGTCTCAAAAAAACATGAGATAACATAAACTCTTCTTTCCTTCAATGCCAGACCTTCTTCACATGCCATGTGTCCATCTCAAGCTAGCTGTGCCATTCTATTTGCATGTGTGCATACTAAAAGTCAGATACGCTGAATGAGTTCTAGTTAATCAGGCAACATACATTACATACACATACTTTCATATACGTATCCAAGATACAAATTATGTACTTAACCTATTTATCTTCCTTCATAAATGCATTCATACTTTTCTACTTTTAATCTTTCAAACTTTTATACTTTCATATTTTTAACTTACCTTTATTATTTAGTACATACATAATCGTTCTATGTTTTAAAGAGAATTTCACCCTACATGCCTCGTATATTATTAAGGTCTGGTGCCCTTCATCCTCGGATATTATTAGGGTCCGGTGCCCTTCATCCTTTGATACTATTAGGGTCCAATGTCCTTCATCCTCATATATTATTAGGGTTCGTTGCCCTCCTTTTCGTACCAAACTATCGCATACCTTGGATATTATTATGGTCCGGTGCCCTTCCTTCCATACAACCATACATACATTCCTATGTATAATTCTATATATATATGTGTTATATATATATATATATATATATATATATATATATAGAAGATAGAATACAATAATTACTTAACGTACATTAGGTACAAGAATACTTATATTCATGAAATCGATCCATGAAATCACATCACAAGATCTCGAAATTTTCAATACATATCCAATTAATCATTGGTTCACCGAAATAAACAGTTTTGGATCGTTAATCGATTAATTTTTTACTTTTCTTCACGAAAACCGTTTTTGAGTGTTTTAGTTTTTAGGCTGAGCGTTTTAGTTTTTGGCTGAACGTTTTAGTATTTTTGCCTTTGAGCGTTTTTGTTTTTGCCTTTGAGCGTTTCGTGTACCTATCGTATGCTAAGCAATTATTGTACAATAACCTCACCCTATAAATAAAATCACATAATCTTAACCTCTTTATATACATACAAAATTCACACATCATATATATAAGTGAGTGTATCAACCTATCACATTCTTTATGCACACAACCTCGAAACAAAATAGAGAAAAGGCGTTAGAATCTCACATGGGTCTTGTTTCTTTCTGAGTTACCTGTAATACCTCTCCTTAGCTGTGTACGGAAAACTGTGTAACAATTATAGTATCAATTAACTACTTCTAACTATATCATACTCTAAGTAAGTGAAACCCCTAACGAATGGGGTCCGAGGGCAGCGCCCCTAGCAGTAGGGTCCTGGAGGCGGCAACCCCTAGCAGGGTCCAAGGGGCAGAGCCCCTGGCTAGCTTGGAAAATTTTATTTTCATTAATAAGCCTTTACTAAAAATTCATCAGAAAACGAATGGAGTTGATTTTCATTTAAGTCAAATCGAGTTTTAATTGAGTCGAATTTCATTTAAGTTGAATCTAGTTTCAATCGAGTCGAATTTCATTTAAGTCGAATCGAATTTCGATTCGATTTGATTCAAATCGATTTTCATTTCGATTCGATTCGTTTCATTTCGATGCGATTCGTTTCATTTCGATTCGTTTCACTTCGATTCGATTCATTTCTTTTCGATTCGATTTGAGCGTTATTCAAGAATACGATTCAGACCGATTTTCATGCCTTTTGCTATAATCGATTTCCTTCAACCCATTCTACCATTATTACGAATTCAAGGCCATAGCCATTCTATCTTCTTGTTTGTACATGGTTCGAACGTTCGTCGTTCGTCCTGGTTCATTCCAAACAACTTGTTTATGTTCAAAATTTACGTTTTTCTTACATGTTATGAGCGGATTTGCCATAGTTTCAAATCTAAAGGCAAACCGGCATCTAAAACCTAACCTTTATCTCAAGAACATACCTTTTTTTCGATTCGGGTTTGAGCCTAGGTGTAGATCTGGATGTGTTTATTGCTTTTTGGTGATGCTTGAATCACGAAATATGCCCCTCC
>NW_027506663.1:0-12500 GCF_021521415.1 Bidens hawaiensis
ATTACATGGAACGGGCTTTGGAGCAAGAGGTAGACTTATTGGCTCATTGGGTTTATAACTAATTAGATTAGTTAAACCTAATTAAAGGTTATATAAATATATGATATTTACATAACCTTAACCTAATCCAATCTAACAAGTCCATCTCCTTCCTCTCATACCCTAACCACCGGTCACCTTCACCGCTGGTCTACCACCGCCGCTGCTTCGACGCCGCCACTGCTATTCGCCGCCGCCGCCCGTCGCCTCTGCCGACCGCCGCTATCCAGTAGCTGGCCGCCGCTGTCCGCAACTGTCTGCACACCACCACCGCTGCCGTTGCCGTCGTGCACCGTCGCCGTTGGTCGTTGATCTCGTTGTCTCACCTAGCTCGGTTCGTTAGCCTTCGGTGTCTCAACCGGTTATTTATTAACCAAGGTAAACTTAAATATATCGTTAGTTTGATTATATATTTATTGTTTGACTCGTACTCATATTATCTCTAAACGGATCATGTCGGGTTTTGTTTCGGTGCTGATTAATTGTATACTTTTCGTTGTGTATAATTATTAATTAATGAGATTATATTATTTGCTACGTTTATTGAACCGATTTTAATAAACAAAATTTTAACTGATCACCCACTGAAACCCATATTAACCAAATCCTAAAAGCACAAACAAACTGTGAAGCAGTGAAACCTTTATTTTGATGTATTTGGATACTAAGTCCGCTAATTATTTTTCACAACCAAAATAAAGGTTTCACTGTGACTGGACGATTCGTGTTTAAATGTGACTGGACGAATCGTATTTAAATACGTTAAACTTTCGCAAATTATTCACAACCTAACAGGGCCAAACCATGAAACCAAACCGGAACCAACCCATAATTAGCGGTTTGGTTCGTTTAGGTTCGGTTTGAGAGTTCAACGGTTTGGTTGTTGTTTACAAGAATAAAAAACCGTTACTAACGATTTGACTCAAAACCGCGAAAACCGGACCGTGAACACCCCTATAAGTAGCTACCCATTAAAACAATTTTTAAGATTTTAGTTTTTGTTATTCTTAAGAAATGGAAAGATCATTCATTATTCTATTAGCAAATTAAAAAACAGGAAGTAGGTGAGAGCTGTGGGGTCCTTGGTTTCCTTTCAGTCGTCTCGTGTCTATTTGAACAGGAATTGTGGAAGGGAAAATTCCCAAAATGTCATATTAACGGAGATATATTTCATTTTTGTTCCCATAAATAAAAATTTTCAGAAATGTTCCCTACAAACACGTATTTAACGACGTGTTATGCCTCAATGCGTCTCTCACGACCTGTTAGCCTCTAATGCACGTCTTTCACAACCTGTTAGCCTCCAGCGCATGTCTTTCATCACTTGTTAGCTTCTAGTGCGTCTTTCACGACATGTTTGGTCTATTAACTTTTTTTTAATATTACATTATTATAATTAAATTTATCCATTTTTAGTTTTTTCTTTTATTACTTGTAATATATAAATTTATATATAATTTCAAATATTTCATTAACAGGTGTTTATTTATTCTACATGTTGTCATAATAAATGATAAATAAAATTTGACCATGATCATTTTAAGTAAAGTTTATGACAACACATAGATAAAAATAAGCACGTCTCAATGATATATTTGGAACTTTATAAAACTTTATGCATTACAAGTTATTAAAAAACCAAATATGAGTAAAATTAATTATAATAACGTAATATTAAAAAAATTCAATAGGGCAAACATGTCGTTAAAAACGCGCTAGAGGCTAACAGGTAGTGAAATACGCACGTTAGAGGCTAAAAGTAGGGGACATTTCTGAAACTTTTATTTATGAGGACAAAAATGGAATATCTCTCCATTAATGGGACATTTTGGGAATTTTCCCATTACGGAATCCTAATTTGGGTTTGTCTATTTGGAATTAAGAAAAATAAAATAAAAAATACAAGAGCGAGAAAAGAAATTGGTTATTACTTTTTAATACTCTCAACTTTTGATCACTTGGTTGATAACGCTTTCAACTTTTGATTTGTTACCCTTCCCTTTCACTTTGTGTTTTCCTGTCACTCCCTAAATAACGGAGCACTAACTTCGTTAGCTTTATTGCTTTCGTGGACTATTTTTACACATGTGGTATACTTACTTAGAAAATATCTACTTTTTCTTTTTAAAGAAAACACCTAATTTCATATACTGCCACCTCCCTGCAAGATATAGCCTCAACTCGCTGGAAAAGCTTGAAACACAACCAGCGGAACCCTAGCCGCCATTGCTCCTCACTAATAATGCTTCCTGAAGAACGAGCATGCAGGAAGAATCTGGTCAAGCCTCTCACCGGAAATCATAACATGCTGCCGGAGTTGCTTTCATAACACCGGGATGCTTCGAAACAGACTCAATGCTTCTGTAGGAACTAGTGTAAGGTTATACTTTTCCAGAGAGCTGTCTAGACTTCTGAGTCGCCGTCGTCGTTGTCGTGACGGAAACCTAGCGGCAGCTGCCGTTGTCATTGCCTGTTGCTGCCAATAGATACCCAAACTCGCGGAGCACTATAACTGCCTTCGTCATTATGACATGGTCTTGGATCAACAGTACAATTGTGTTGCCAAAATCGCCATGGCCCCTACCAACGTCGTTTGTTAGTGCTGCCGAGAATTATGATAGTAGTCGCAGGGCTTCATTATCATTAGAGGGGATGTCGACGACACTAGAAGGAAGAGGTCAGCCTCTTCTCTTCTCTCCTCTCTCTCTCTCTCTCTCTCTCTCTCTCTCTCGTATATTCTCTCCCACTCTCACTCACTTGAAAAACTATTTTATAGGTTATATGAACTTTTTTAAAAGGGTATTCAATAGTAAAACGTGCAAATCAGCATCCCCACTAACGGCGTAGTTGTCTGTTAGTGAGGGAAGACAAAAATAAATATAGTGAAAGTTTGGAGTGATGGATAAAAGAATGAAACTTGGAAGTGTTATCAATCAGCAGGTGAAATTTGGGAGTATTAAAAATCAATATCCCAAAGAAATTGGCATCAAGTATCGAACCAATGATCACTTGTTTAGAAACAAAAGGCTTATCCGGTTCAACTATTGTTTATGGGTTCACTCCAAATTTATACATACATTTTTTACTAAAGTTTCAAAACGGTATGTAGGTCCGTGGTGTACAGGCTCGACCCAAGAAAGGGTCAAAGCGGGCTATTGCCCAAGGCCCATCTCCGTGGAAGGCCCTGAAACTTGTAGTAAGAAATATATTATATGTACATATAATTTTGTTTAGAGAAAAAATATAATTAAATGTAAATTGTGGAGGGGAAAACTTTCATTTTTGTTACCAAAGTGTGCAAATTCGAGTCTTCTCACCTTCCATTTTTGCAATTCTTTCTTTGACAAAATGTCACGCTAAGCCATGCTATATACATATAAATCAACGTCAAATTATTTTATAAAGGGGAATAAAAATGAGAAAGATTTGTGATCACATAAAAAATACTATAAAAAAATTAATTAAAAAATTATAACTCAAAATATAAAATAAATAAATAAAATAAAATGTTTCCCCCTGTCTTCCTTGTTCAAAAACAAGTCACAATGTTAAGGTTAAAAGATCGTGTCTTTTTATTTTGTCTTTTTTTATTTTCATCATTGATTGTCTCTTTTCCTTGACATTTTGTATTTTTTTCCTTAATGTTGTATAATTTTACTCACCATTGTGTTATATGGCATTGTATTACATTTTGCGATGTTTTGTTGTAACATTTCGGTTTTTCTGTGTTTCTTTCAATTGAAAGCGTTACCCGACTCGGTTCGTGTTCGGGCGAGTTATTAATAAAAGATTCCTTTTATTTCTTTTTATATTTATATAACTATCAAAGAATGGCAAAAACAAACCCTAACTAAACTTTAAACGTGTTTTGTACCCAACTCAACAGACCAAGGACCAAACTGCAATTACCTTTCAAAATTTTAATAATAAAATAATCCTCCTTCTCCCTCCTCTAACTCACGGCCGTATACCCCCCCCCCCCCCCCTTGCTTAGACCTGAATTATCGGACATAATCAAGAATTGATCTTGCCATATCTTTACTAACCCAAATCGCACTCCACCGACGATCCAATTAAGGTATGGATATTATTCGACAGCTAACACAATCAAACTTAAACCGCAGCTGGTTTGGGCATGGTAACACTATAAATACACGCCTAAAATTCACTTAAACGTGCACACACCATCCCATCCTCTTAACCTCGCGAAACTAAACCCTAAATCAATTGCACGTTACAGAGTCGTCAATACCATTAACGCACTCAAGCTCTGCCGCGACCCATCTGTTGATTTTTAACCCTCAATCTGCAACCATAAACGGTAATTGAAGCATGCTTATAATTCGTTTTTGATCCATTAACAAAAACCCTAAGTCAATTTTAACGTACAATGAACGAATCAACGGAATTAAGATCTAGGGTTTGTAATTGAAATTGGTTACTGGTAGTATCTGGTTACATACTTTAAGATCTGGTAAAACACACCAAACTAACACACAGCAGTGTGAAAGGTTAAAACACAAGAACCGGTCCAGGGCGCGGGTTCGAACCCCCCTGGACTCGGTTTTTCATATTCAATTTATTTTTGCTTAAATTCTTGGTTATTTTTATTATAATAATAATATAATATTAAATAAACTTTGTTTTAACGAAACCGAACCTCGAAAATATTATTTTGCCCGTGGTTTCGCGTCATAGTTTCCTATCTATAAATGTATATAGATTATATATTTTTATATAAATATATTTATGCATAAGGATAAATAATATGATATTTCTTTTATATAATTCATTTATATATAATGTTTATTAATACTTAATATCGGTTATTATTTATTTAAGATCTATTTACTTGAAAATAAAAATATGGATAAAATATATATAGCTTACCAAATAATAGTATTAACACAAATAATAATAATAATAATAACAATAATAATAAATAATAATAATATTAATAATAAAAGTAATAATAATAATAATAATAATAATAATAATAATCTTAATTATAATAACAACAAATAATGCATCTCCTAAAAACCCTAAACGACTCTCAAATATTTCAAACCGATTAAGATACAACATTGACATCTCATGAAACCACAAATCGTTATGGCTTATTAATTCTTTTCCTCATTTATTAATTATACTATCGTTAACAATTAGGGCATCTTTGTTGACGTATCTCGAAGGCTTGAACGTGTTCATTCTCATTTTCTTTTATTATTATCTCATCCTCATTTAATCCATATATAAAGTAAGTAATTCATATCCCCCTTTTTACCGTTTTATATTTTGGGGGCGTTATGCGTTAATCATTTTTCCACTACAATTCCACTATTTGTGTTATATGATATTGCTCAATTAGTTATACGGGAAAATGTGACTATGTGTTTACTTTATGTTTTGGTGGTTGGTATCTCATCCTCATCCTCATCCTAATTAGTATGATCATACACTGTCAGAGTAGCTCGTTATCCATGGGATTCGAGTGAAAAGACAACTTTTATATTATTGATATATTGTTGTTATGCTAGTTGTAGTATTTCATAGTATCGCATGGAATTGTCATTTTTATATATGTATTCAAAAAACCGTGATTACTTGCTCAACTTTATGTTGACAAACTATGTATTTTCCCGCATGACGCAGGTAGCTATAGTGGATGAAGAATCAAGGGATTTAAGAGTAGTTGGACCTTAGGATGCATGAATAATGATGAACTTTATTTCTATTATTTTTAGTTGTAATTTCTTTCGAAACAATGATTGTGCTTTACGTGTTTGAATAATATGAATTTAGTAATTTAGATATTGACACGTGGATTTATTTTAGTGTCTTTTGAGGCATGATACAATTATGTCGTGCCTCGGCATTTTCCGCCGTAGGTTGGGGTGTGACATTTGTGTCTTTCTTTTATTTATCATTGTGTTTTTTGTTTATTTTCGTCATTGTGTGTGTGTGAGTGTTTTGAACGAGAAAGACGAGGGTAATATTTTAGTTTTTTTTTTTTTACTTTTTTCATTTTTTAATTATATTTTGAATTATGATTTTTTTTTAAATTTTTCTTGAAGATTTTTTAGGAGGTTTTTTAGGTCACAAATCTTTCTCACACTTTTTATTTTTGTCTCATTCTGTATTTTAACTTTACCCTATTTTGAGTGCTAATTAAATTGCGCAGCAGGTTTGTTATTTTAAATTATTTATTGTTAATTACTTACTTAATTATTAGGGATTAATTTGTTGTTTATTGTTGTCACAACCTCAGACCCTATACCCCGGGAGGGAAGCCGCGAACATCGAGTGGTAGCATCGGTGTTTATTAAAATAATTTGCAGTGGAATATTTCATCAGGGCCGTAGTTAGAAAAAATGACCAGAGTTTATAAAAACACCATGATTCTTCTTTCATAAACTGGGAATAAAACCCATTTTTATACAAACATAAGTTTTATGGGAATTAACCCTAATTTATAAAACACATTTTTTTATTCTGGTGACAAGCCACTTATTAAGCAGGAAGCCCGCAGGCATTATTCCTTTGTCTCTAACAGAGCAAAGTGATGATGATTCGGAAGAAAGTGAAAGTGATGAAGATTTTGAGGAGAGTGATGATGATAATAATGATGGTGATGATGGTGCGGGAGATGAGATTGTGGTTGTTACACCACAGGCAGAGTATGAAGTGATTGAACTAGCAGTTTCACAAATGGAACATGAAGTGGTTGTGAATGACATTCCAGAGCTAGATGTGGAAGTGGAAAATATAGTAGGAAATGTTGATCAAATTCTGAGAATAGAGGGTAGAGTTAAAGAACCTGTTGTGGGAACCAGTGGAGAGGCAAATGAGCCTACGGATGAAGACACTTTTGTTGCTAATGTAATCACTCAAGTAACAGAAAATATTCAAATGATTACATCACCACTATCACCCAACCCAAATATAGACCAAGATGATATATCTTCAACTGGAATAGAACCATTCTCACTTGGTTCAGAACCAGTACATGATTCAGTACCTACGTCCCCAGCCAACACTGAATCTTTACACTCCAGCCCTGAACCAATACAAGAAACATCAATACCAACACCTCCAACATCACCAATCAAAGAACATGTTCAAGACACACCTTTCAACCAAGAAATACAAACCCCAACTGAAACATACAATCCACCATCACCTGAAACCTCATCAAAACCAACCAGAGTCTGATCCTGAATTCAAAGCTACTCAAGAAACACCCTCTTCTTCTCCAACATACATAAACGAAGATTTACTTGCAGAAAATGATGATTTGGAGTTTGAAAATATCATGCTGAAAGAGAGAAATGCTTTTTTGGAAATGAAGAACAAGGCTTTAGAAGATGCTCTACAACATGCTTTAATGAGGATTCAAGCCCTGGAGAAGGCTGAGGTTGAGAAGACCTCAGATGCACCAAAACAGGGGGAGAATATAGATGATTCTGAAGATGCTAAAGATGGTTTAGAGCTTATTGGAAAAGGGTATGAAGATGAAAGTGCTAAAGAGAATGCATCAAATGCACTCAATCTGATTAATCTGGAATATGATGAAGAAGACGTGGATGAAAATGTGAACAGAAGACAAGCATTTGATGTGGGGGAGATTGAAATGGAAGAGGAAACCCCAGAGCAAGTAGAAAAGAGAAAAATGAAGGGAAAAGGGATTGCTCACTCATAGAAAGACCTACATCCAAAAGTTACTCCAAAAGTAGTGTCTGGTGATGAAATACAAGAAAGGAATGAAGTAATTGATCTTAATGTAGCTGAGGTGGAGTCAGTTAAAACTGTTATGGAAATTATGAATGCTGAGGTGGCTACAGATGAAGAAGAAGAGGAAATACCTCATGAAGTATTGGAAACATTAATAAATTTGAAGAAGAAGAAGAAGAAGAAGAGAAGTTAAGAAAACTTACTGATGAAAGCATAGGGGCTGTCATGGAGGAACTCAAGAAAAATCAATCTGAACAGGCTCAAACTGAATCAAGTCCAACAGTACAAAAGGAACATGAGAGGAGTGAAGGACTTAGTTTTGGACATCTTAAAAAATTAGCAGTGATGAGAATTTATAACAACATTTTGCAAAATCCAGAGAGACACACACCTGATGTTGCTGCTGTTGCTGCTAAGAAGACTCAAGCACTTCAAAGAGAAATGGAAAAGAAAAGCAGTCAGTCACAAACAGAAAATGTCTTAGAACCAAGAGTAGAGGAAGTTTTTGATGAACCTCACACTGAAAACTTGGTTGATCCAATGATGATAGAGCCCATTGAAGTTGAAGAACCCACTGATAAGGAATCTAGAAAGAGAAAAGAAACATCAGAGATTGAGATTCCTGAAACCAAGAAACAAAAGACTGATAAACCAATGGTGAAAAAGGTGTATGTGAAAACAGAATGAGAAGATTATCGAGGTTGAAGAACCAATGATAGAAGCTCTGCATGGATTGGATGAGAATATAGAAGTTAAGGAAGATAAGGACATAATGAAGACTGATCCAAAGATCATTTTTCTTATGTAGTGTGGTCTTGACTTTGAAAATTTAAAGAAAATGTCTGAGAATGAGATTGAACAACTAGTAGAGTTAAAGGCAAAGGAAAAGAAAGAAAGAATACAGAGGGGTGAAAAGAGACAAAAGGAAGACAAATCCTATCTCCTGAGTCTAGATTATGAACAAAGACACATCAACCAAAAGACCAGGGAAGGCATAACTAAGGCTGCAGAGGAATGGAGAAGGAGAGAAACACAAAGAAGTTTCCTACTGTGAGCTGGTCATGTAGCTTCTTATCTCAATCGTCAACCATTCATTGAATTTGACAGGATGTATAAACAAGCATTGGTTGATGATACTGCTAAATATGTGAAGGAAATGAGGAATGGAGAAGGAGAGAAACACAAAGAAGTTTCCTACTATGAGCTGATCATGTAGCTTCTTATCTCAATCGTCAACCATTCACTGAATTTGACAGGATGTATAAACAAGCATTGGTTGATGATACTGCTAAATATGTGAAGGAAGTGAGGAGGAAGGAAACAGAAGGAAGGAAAGAAAGATTATGAAGAATTGAAGAGGAAGCATAAAGAAATCAAGTTCTTGGAAGTAAATGGATTTGATTATGATTCCATTAAAAACTTATCCAAAGAAGAGTTGCTTAGAAAAGTTAAAATGGTTAATGAGAGTTTGGATATTGTAGAAAACGAGTGTTGGGTAGGAATGGTAGGAAACAATCTCAACCATGTGTTAGTAGATCCAAAGGATGAGATTGTTCCAGCCAATACAAATTGTTTTTAAGTATCCAAACGGTTGGAAAAGGGCAAAACCGTAAAAGCATGTTGGTTTTAAAAAGGGGATGGCTTAAAATGTGGCTGGTCAATGGTCATCAACGACAGTCATCTTATCGGAATGTTAGCGCGGACATCACTCCATCTCATATGAACACAATTGGAGATAAAGATGAGACAATTAAAGATCGTAGACGGGATTTGCACAAGTAAGAGTGTCATATTCCTTCCATTTCAGCTAAAACTAGAACCCTAGTTTTTTCGGTATGCATAAACTGCCGATAATTGTTTGCTTTTCTGCTTGCTATTGTGTGATTGTGCTGGTAATTAGTGTGGCCGTAGTGTGTTTTTTCATGTTAGTCGATGATTTAGATGGATGCCGTGTGTGTGTTGGTTTGTTGGTGTTGGTTGGTGTGTTTTTTGGGTGTGCATGTGCATAGTTTGAAGTGCAGATGCGTGTGAATGTGCTATGGCCCGATGGTGTTGTATCTGTTTTTTGTGTGTTGGATGGTGTTTGTGGGTAGGTAGATAGTTTGGGGAAGTTGGTGTTGGGTGGTGGTTAAGATAGGATAGGCAACCTATTCTGTTTGTGGGTTTGGTGTTTCTTTTGTTGTAGATTGTGGTGTGTAGCGTGTGTGGTTATGATGCTGGTAATTACGATGGGTCAAATGTAGCTGAAGTCATGTTGTTGGTAGTTTTGTGTGTTTGTTGGATGTCGTGTGTTGGTTTGTTTTGCGTGTTGCTGGTTGTGTGTGTATGATGTGTTGGCTAATCTGGTGTTGGAGTTTCCTGTTGGATTTTGCTGTTGTGGATGCGTTAGGTGCGATATCCTGATGCTGGTATTAAGCTTGTGTCAAATGTAGCTATAGTCATGTTGTTGCTAGTTGTCTCTTGGTTGTGGTTTTGTGTGGCTGATGGATTTTTGTGTTGTTTTTTTTTTTGTCTTGATGCCGGTTGTGTTTGTAGAGATGTGGTAGGTTGTGTTTCTTATTTCCTTTGCCGGGAAGCTGATGTTGTATGACCCGGTCTTTAAACTTTGTGCAGCAGTTAGACGAAAAAGCGATATGACTGCGTTAATGACGTCATTTAGAAAATGCAAAAACACGGCCTCAACTCCCATTGACTTGACAAACGAAAACGAAGGTATTTAGTGTTTACTATAACGTATGTGTAGTTGCAACAAACGATTTTTTTTTAGATAAACTTGTTGATTTTCTGTTATTTAAGATGGACAAGATGCAAGAAGTGAAGCTTTAATAAAAAGGAAGGAGCGAGTGGCTACTGATGGACTGCAACACACGAGTCAGAAGAAAGTAACAGGCATGCGTTTAATTTTTTTGCACTCAAGATGGTGTTATACATAAAATTTTAAATTTGTAGGAGGTGCTGAGTGTTTGGGTTTAAAAAAAATGCGAGATGTGTTGAAGTTGTGTTGGGTTCATATATGCTGTTAAGGTTTTACGATCATGAGTTGTTTTGTTTTGTTGATGATCTTCGAAATTATTTACTGATTTCTTGCTAGAAATTTTTGCATTTGTTGTTTTGTTGATCTTGTTATTAAGTATTTCATTTGTTGTTTTGGTGATGTTGTTTAGAATTATTCCTTGTGCTGCTAGGATTTGTATTCCTTGTGCTGCTAGGATTTGCTGATAATATACGTGTTGTTAATATTGTGGTGTTGCTAGAAATTATTGTGCTGATATTTTTTGTGTTGCTGTTAGCAATATGTGCGTGTTTTTTTGTAGGCACATTAGGTTTTATGTTAGTCAACATATGTTACACAATGTGCTACTATGGATCAATTTGTTGAGAAAGAGGCTAATGAGAACTATGGTATCAATTATGGTATGTTTGCTATGCGTGGTGACGAAACGTATAACTTGTACAAATCTTTCCATTTTCCAACTCGATCCAATCCATTCGTTCGTAGAGCTATTTACTCGATCGCAGACATTTCTGGAACACCTCTAACAGAGGGACAAATAGTCAATTTTGAAAGAACTTATTGTTAACCTCTTTCAGATATGAATCTATCTGATTCAGAAGGGAAGAACTTGTATCAGTATCTCAATTTCAATTCAAACATGGGTTTGATTCACACTCCATGTTCTGAGAAATCTTTACCATCCGAAAAGAGGAAAAAACGGAGTCTTTGTCTAAAGAAATGCGTTGAGAAAGGGCAGATGTATAGAACTTTTCAACAAGATAGTGCTTATTCAACTCTCTCAAAATGGAATCTATTCCAAACATATATGCCATGGTTCCTTACTTCGACAGGGTACAGATATCTAAAGTTTTTATTTTTAGATACTTTTTCAGACCTATTGCCGATACTAAGTAGCAGCCAAAAATTTGTATCCATTTTTCATGATATTATGCATGGATCAGATATATCATGGCGAATTCTTCAGAAAAAATTATGTCTTCCAAAATGGAATCTGATAAGTGAGATTTCGAGTAAGTGTTTCCATAATCTTCTTCTGTCCGAAGAAATGATTCATCGAAATAAAGAGTCACCATTGATATCGACACATCTGACAAATGTTCGGGAGTTCCTCTATGCAATCCTTTTCCTTCTTCTTGTTGCTGCATATCTCGTTTGTACACATCTTCTCTTTGTTTTCGGGGCCTCTAGTGAGTTACAGACAGAGTTTGAAAAGGTCAAATCTTTGATGATTCCATCATCTATGATTGAGTTGCGAAAACTTCTGGATAGGTATCCACATCTGAACCAAATTCTTTCTGGTTAAAGAATCTCTTTCTAGTTGCTCTGAAACAATTAGGAGCTTCTCTAGGCGGCAACATGCTATTGGGTGGTGATCCCGCTTATGGGGTCAAATCAAGACGCTCTAAGAAGAAATATTTGAATATCATTCTCATCGATCTCATAAGTATCATACCAAATCCCATCAATCGAATCACTTTTTCGAGAAATACGAGACATCTAAGTCATACAAGTAAAGAGATCTATTCATTGGTAAGAAAAAGAAAAAACGTGAACGGGGACTGGATTGATGATAAAATAGAATCCTGGGTTGCAAACAGTGATTCGATTGATGATGAAAAAAGAGAATTCTTTGTTCAGTTCTCCACCTTAACGACAGAAAAAAGGATTGATCAAATTTTATTGAGTCTGACTCATAGTGATCATTTATCAAAGA